>NC_086321.1:144783281-145003281 GCF_036172605.1 Pelobates fuscus | reverse complement strand
GAACTCACTTCCCTCCTCAGTTAGATGCTCACCCAGTCTCCACTCCTTCAAAAAATCATTAAAAACCCACTTCTTCATAAAAGCGTATCAATTAAACTGTTAATAGCTTCCGACTGATTCCTCTCTTGCAACGGTCATTAGTCTAATACAACCCTTACTTTTTGTGTCACTTTACCCCACTCCCTCTAGCATGTAAGCTCATTGAGCAGGGTCCTCAACCCCTCTGTTCCTCTGTGTCCAACTTGTCTAGTTGCAACTACATGTTTGTTCGTCCCCCCACTGTAAATTGCTGCAGAATTTGTTGCACTATATAAATAACATAATAATATTGCATCAATACTGTACATTATACCAATGTTAATATACGATACAGGTGAAGGAGCAGAAGTATTCTAAAATGGTGCTGATGTATAGCTTTAAGAAAGTTATATATATTTAGTGTGTAATTGAGATATATATCTGCACTCATGGGTTTTATTTATATATTTAGGAGCCCAGGCCAACTCCTTGGTTTTGCACCCTTCCCTGTCAGACAGGTGCCTCATTCCAGGATCCTATTTCGGTGAATGGCGTGAAGAACTGCCTTCAATTCTCTGTAATTTGTTGACCTGGTTTTGTCTTCTGTGGACCAAGTACCTTGGCACATTAACGAATTTAGAGGAGAGCCCCAGCCTGAATTTGATGCATCTGTGGTGACAATCACCCATTCTTTCGGTCTGAAGGTCAGACGTGCCGATAGAAACCAGTTTAACAGATCTTTCACCTGAAGAGATATCTGGAGATACAAATATAAGTCTTCCTCTCTTTTGACCAAGAAGAAAGGATTTCCCACTGAAAAGGCCTTATTTCTGATTTTGCCCATTTGACTGCGGGAATTGATGAGGTTAGATATCCCAGAACACTCACTGCCTGTCTTATAGAGTAATGATCTCTTTTCTGTAAATCTGACACTTTTTTCCGGATTGTCTTTCTTTTGTCTGTAGTCAGATGTAGCGATAACGTTCTTGAGCAAATCTCGAATCCCAGGAATTTTTTTTTTTTTTTTAAGAAAGTAGAATCGACTTCTTTAAGTTCAGTATCCAATAGTGTTCCTGAAGCACTTGGATTGTGAACCGAACCTTTTATAACAGCAAACTACTGGAATTTGCTATAAGCAGCCAATCGTCCAAGTAGGGAATGAGCTTGACACCCTGCTCTCTTAGATAAGATTTTATGGGCGTAAGAACTTTTGTAAATATTCTTCGGGCTGATGACAAACCGCAGGGGAGGGCTTTGAACTGGAAATGTAAAATGTATTTTCCCCTTTTTATGGTGAATTTCCGGAATATTCTTCAGGTAACTGCCATAGGGATATGAAGGTAAGCATCCCTGAGATCCAGCTTCACCATAAAATATTCTTTCCGAAGAACCTGAGTTACGGAAGTAATCGTTTCCATTCTAAACCTTTGTCAAGGAAGAAATTTGTTCACATTTTTTAAATCTAGGATCGTCCGAAAGGAATGGTCTGGTTTTGAGATTAGGAAGAGTATTGAGTAGACCCCTTGGAATTCCTGGGTCACCGGAACCTTTTCTATGACCCCTTTTTTTAATAGCAGAACCGTCTCTGCAAACAGAGCTGCTGAAGTTTAGGAGGATGGATAAAGGGAAATAAGGAATTTTGGTTTGGGTAGGTTTGGAAAGTGCAATCGATACCCTCTTTTCACCAGATTTAGAATCCATGGATTGCTTGTAGTTTCTTCCCATCTTTTGAAGAAACACTGGATTCTACCTCCTACTCTATTGGTATCAGAAAGACCTACCTTTGCCAGATCTATCCCATTTTTTTCTCCTCAAACCTTTGATGTTTTCCTCTTTTTTTTTTAAACTAATGAGGCCTATCCTGGCAGGTTCTTCTATTCCTATACTGGAAATTTTTATAACAAGGCTTACAAGAAAATTTCTTGTCTTGAGGAAGGGCTTTTTTGTCTCAGACATCTGTTTAATGATCTCCTCTAAAGGAGACCCAAACAGCTTTTGTTTTTCCAATGGGAGTTCACAGAGGACCGATTCTAAGCCAACTGGAGCAACTGGAGATAAGCCCATGATTCTGGAAGCCAACTTTAGCACTTAATTTGTCTTATCTATAATAAATGTATTCGACAATTTCAAAATTTTGTAGCAACCTAACCAGTTGCTTGTCTGGAAAGTCCAACATCATCTCCTCTAAAGATTGCAACCATAAGTTACTAGCTCTGGATACTGCTGCCCCTGGCAGCAAAGCTTTACATTAGAAACCTGCCGAATGGAAAGGACGCCTGCAGGTGGTTTTGCCCCCTCTTGTTCATAGGATTCTTTAAAGCCGCTACTTTCCCTATCGTAATAGTGGTCTTTTTTAGAAAGCTGAGCCACCTGGATATCCACTTTAGGCAATTTGTGCCATTTAGCATAATCCGTAATGTTGAACAATTCCTTAAAATGCCGGGAGATAAAGGCTTGCTTTCCGGGTTTTCCCATTCCCTGTAAATAAGGTCAACCAGGGCTTGAGGTACAGGGAAACCTTTCTTACCCTTAGCAGTATCTTGCAATAAACTCTGATTCACTTCCTTAGTGAATTTCCTTACTTCTTCAGGTGTGAAACCAGACTCAACACAAGATGATGAACTAGAAACCTTTGAGCCAGCAGTAGACTAACATTCACCTGAAGATGTCAGAATTAGAAGACCTCCTTTTCCTGCCTCTGAGGACCACCTCAGCAGAAACCTTATGTGACTCTTTAAAAGAATCCAAAGTCTGAGCCAGGTTATCCTGAAACCAGGACAGGAACGATTGCATATCCTTTTGTTTGGATTTTTCCAAAGACACTGCTGCACATTGATTACACACTTTATTCCTAGTGCCATCCGGTAGAGGGTGGAACAATCATTGCAAACTAAATGTTTGGCTTTGGATGAGGCCTTCTTAGTTGAATATACCATTAAGAACCTAAACCGTTTAACAGAAAGCAAAGATTTTCAAAGTAAAGATTTTAATCTTACCTCAAAAACCTCTGAGCCGTGTGGGGGTCTAGTGACATGGAGAATCCTTTCTGACCAGCATCCGGCTGCCAGAGGGAAACCGCACAGCATTTATACGCCCATTGATTCAAATCCGGCACCATTTCCCGGAGGTTCTGGTTCACGCGTGCAGCGGCGTACCTGGAACTTTGGTGGAACGCACCACCACCCGGGCATGCGTTCCACCACTGTAGTGTCATGAAGGCATCCCCTGGCCCACCCATAATCACAAAGCCGGAACATACTCAGCGCAACAAATACTTAAAAGGACTCCTGGACCTCCATGGACAGAGCCGCTCAGCCAACCACTCGGACAGCTAGGAAGAACTGAGGTAGGTTTTCTGGGGAAGGCCCTTTATGGGACAAAGGGGAGGGACTTTTAATTAACTCCTATCTTGTAGATGCTCGTCTCAATTAAGGAGGCACAGCCCACAGGTACTACCACCATATGCCAGAAAAAAAAAAAGTTTGTTTAGTTGTATAAGATGAATAATTACTGTATGAATGCTTTACATGTTTTAAATGGGACCTCACTAAATTATATTACTAAAAATGTAATGGACATTATTTCCTGCAAATACAAAACAATTCAATTGCGTTGAAGTTCTAACTAGTATTTCTAATTCTACATACAAAAGATTGAAACTGGAAGCCTGTTCCTGGTGCAAAGCAAGTACACAACTGGTAGCTATTCATCTTACCAAATATTTTCACAGCAAGGGTTGCTTTTTTTTGTCAAATAAATGTGTCAAAACAAATTTAGGCAATAAAAGAAGGGCTACTCAGGTGAGTATGCTGTGTATCCCCATAATTCTACTTTCTTGTCATGCACTGGGCTTTCAAATGTCACAGAAAAGCAATGCATGATAAGCATCACTTTTCAGATCACAGACAGCCTGCCCTTGCTCATTATTAATAAATACACTTCCATTTATCAAAAGCTCCCTTTGAGCACCGCAAGGAGCCTGGGGCAAAAGGAGACAAATTCTTTTCTTAAGTCTTTCTGAAAGGTGGCGGGCGAAGGGACCCTCACCCCCATTAACCCAGCAGAGTTCGCTCGCCCTCACGGGGGGAGGAGATGGAGATGCTTTTGCAGCGGCAAACTCGCACTGATCTTGTGCCATCTCAATATATTTGTTCATTATCTTGCGCATACACAGAAGCATTTGGAAATGTACTCGGGGCACAGGCCAAATTGAATCATCTGCCTTCATTTTCCGCACGAACCACAGCTACAGCTGCTGCAAACAAGCTGAACGCTTATTTATTTATGTAACAGGCTGGTTTCTCCCTCCGTCTTAAAGGTGCAGATTGTACTCTTTTAAAAATTTTTTTTTTTTTTTTTTTAACTGTTTCACCGACTGTTTAGTCAGTCTATACAAATACCAGTTTCTTCCAGCTACTATAGCTAAGAAATGTTATTTACTGGCAGGGTCCTGCTACAGAGATTAAAAAAAAATAAAAAAGTATGGGTTAAAAAAAGAGGAGGGGTTATCTCACAGCAGCCATTTTGTGGAAAAAAAAAACATCCCCTGAGAACATGTTTTATAATGTCATGTGTTTTGCTTTAGATTATTAGCATTGCTTGGCATTGATTTACAACATTTATATAACCAATAATCACACACACACACACAAAATAAAATCTCTTTGAAAATGACGACACTGAATTTACCAGAGATGTAATCCTGTGTCTTTAAGATGGCCTCTACAGAAGGTCACACTGGGAAATAACCATCACTGAGTTAGCTAGGTTTCTGAAAAGGACTGCTCTTCCAGAAAGGAGGGTGGCAAGAATAGCCTTTTGCATTTTTTTATTGTAAATTCTTTCCCTAAATATAATATAAGCGAGAGACTGTGCACACCACCATTAAAGTGTGAAAGCGGTTTGGAGTTTAAAACTTAATTTAAACCACCAGGAAGTAGAAGAAGGAACCATGCTTAAAGGGACACTAAAGGCACCCAGACCACCTAATCTTAATGAAGCGGACTGGATGCAGAAGGGTCATTTAGTTTTGATCCTGCAATGTTAAACATTGCCGTTTTGAAGGCTGTCTTCCCGACAGCCACTAGAGGTGCTTCCTCTGTGAGAACAGTCAGACTCTGTACAAATGCAGCTCATACAGTATTGTATATTATTTGTATTCCTGCCACTATAGTATCCCTTTAACACAAGTGATATGTATAGCATGCAGAAAGATAAGTCCTGCGCTCACTCCCATCACTGGGCGGCTGCAAATGACTACAATACACATCAGCCCCAATATATAGTAAAAACCAAAGAAAAACAAGTTACCTGCGCTCTCTCCTTAATCCCCATGTATTTTTAAACAAATTGAGGTTTTTTAGTTACCTCCAATGGCCATGAGAGGATGAGCCCACCTGCCAACATCAAGGCAGACCCCCCCTAGGTGGGTCCTAACTAACCATTCACCTTGCTTCCTTGAGCGTCTGGAAAAAATCTCTACTGAGACAGAAAGGGGTATTTTTTATATACACCCCTATACATTATTAACCCATAATAGGGAACACATGGGATATAGCATGCCCCAACATTTTATAACAAATATCATTTAATAAAAACTGAATATGTTTCAGTTTGGTTGATATTTTTTCCTGGTGGGCTTTAAAGCTAAGAACAATGTTTCTTTTATCTTTTTTACCTATGCTGACAATAATTACTGAAAAGAAGCATTAAGAACCCAGGGATCTCTGTAGGCAATCTACAGATATGTTTAGATATGATGGAGAGAAGATAAAGGAGTGGTGGGCTGTAGATATAGGTAAGGCAATAGAAAGTGCTTAGAAAGAATAAATCTCCAAATAAATAACACAACAGTGCTGCGTGAATAACAAATACCATGCTTGTAACACAGCGAATTGGCGTGTAAGTGAAAATAATAATATTTTGATATTGAACAGAATTGAAATGCAATGCAGTGATCTGCTGCAATATGCTCTAATCCACCAACAGTCAGAGTAAATAATAGTGTTGTATAGGCTTAAATACATACAATATAAAAACTATAACAATTATAAAATATGATCCCTGTGGATTTTGAAAAATATTTTTTTGCTGCATTCACACGAACACGCTAAAGTAAAAAATGAATTTATTTTTAACCTCTGTGTTCTTTTAACGGTTTAGATTATGAACTCCCTTGTAAAATAAAGAATTTTTTTATTCATCGGTATACCAGTGCCATTGCCAACTCTGCCAGGCAGCTTCTCCCCTTCTGAGATCAAGTGATGAACACAGTCCAACCGAAAGCTTCTCAGAGAGAAGCACTGGGGACCTATGGCACAAGCACGTCAATTGCTACACCTAAATCCTGGACTGTTAGGGGGGTACTTGAGGACTGGGTTGGGAACCCCTGCTGTAAGTGATTAGATAGAATGTAAAAGACCTGTGAAATATTGGAATTCTTCGGTTAGGAGGTGCAAGTAGTGTGTCTCTCAAACAGCCACTAGAGCTGTGGTTTCATTAAATATTCTACATTGTCAGGCAAAGGCACCAGGTCTATGCACCAAAACAAATTTCTTATGATAAAGTTGTTTTGGTTCTTGGAGTTCCCTTTAAAAGTACTTATTAGAAGGTAGAGTACCAGAACTTTAAGGTCAAAAGAGCTGAAAGGGAAAAAAAAATAAAAATGTTGGCTTTAAAATGTGTAATTCCTCTGAATTCCTGGTTTAGTGGATAACACTACACTATGAACTATCAGTTAAATATACCTATAATTTAGGTGAAACAGATGAGCTGCAAAGCTAAATTGCCCGTAAATGTGCCAAAAATTCATAGTTCTGTCTATAACCCTACCTGTTTATACATGTAAGGAGATTATATAGGTTACTTCTGTTTCTCCAATCACTTTTCCTTAAAACATTACAAAAAGGCAAAGCAATAGATGCTAATCTGAATGTAATGCCACATATATTATATATGTGACTATTCTGTTTTGAATGACTGATATTTTATTTACAGCATATGACTTCAAATTCTAAGCCCTATATATATGTGTGTGTATATATATATATATATATATATATATATATATATATATATATATATATATATATATATATATATATATATATATATATATCTTCTTTATTACTCTGCCAGAGTAGTATTGTGAAGATCCAAACTTGTAGCATCTGCACTGTGGAAATGGTTCTTACCAGTAGATAGGGACAGCTACAATTTGTGCAAGTAACTAGTTTTAGGCCCTTTTCCGTAAAGGTTTTTTTTTTTTTTTTTTTTTTTTTTTTTAATGAAACGATCCACCAGAATGAACTGCTGCCCAAGGACACAAGGCAGTCTCTCATAATGGCTTGATGCATCACAGCTAATATCTTTTCTCCATTATTTCCTCACTAAATTACCTTTAACGACCATCAACTCCGTTAGAAGGCAATTTACTGGCTTAATAAATACAAATGGACATTTTAATTACAAATATATTGGAGGGTATAAAAAAAAAATCATATACAGATTAAATTGGCTAAAACTCTGGATCTAAGATCTTTCCAGGTCATTTAAAGCAGGCAAAACTGTAAAAAAGACATGAGTGTTTTATATATGAACTGCGTAACTGTATAGAAATCAGCACAAGGTGGCTCAGTCAGAAAGCACTAGCATTAGCAAGGACTAGTGGATAATTATGCTATGTGTAACCTTAGCAAGTTTACATTAAAATGGAGATTAGAGAAACCAAGGTAGAAATGAAGCCAGATTAACCTCACATATAATGTACCATTTTGTGGATATTCTTAATGATGCTTGTGACTGCAAACCTTATTTTTAAAAGGAATGAATACATTTCAAAATGTCTGTCCTGTAAAAGAATTCCATACAGTCATTGATACAGTTGACTGTTGAGTGTAATAACTTACCAGGACTGTCAGTTAATGGGACAGATACATTAATATCTAGGGGAGGCAAACATTGGGATTGATGTAAAACTCTCCACCACAAAACTCACGATCCTGCCAAAAACCATAATTTTATTACAAAACACGGAGGCTCGTATTTGCATATCCCTTTCTTTACTGTCCACAACAGCAGCAAAGAACATTAACAGAATTGAAAAGAAAGGTAGTACCTGTCTCACACACAGGCCACGCCCCTTATGTCCAGTATAATACCCTAGTCCGCCTCCCCATTTCCCTCTTCCTTTGCTGCTCCACTTCAGATAAGTACCATTATTATTATACTCTGATATTTTTTGCTTACCTTAAATTCAGCTTAATTTTAATTTTAACTTTAAAGTTAATTTTATTAATTTACTATTTCCTGTTTTATGGCTGAATACTAGTTTGTGGGTATACTCCCAGGTTCCCAGACTGTGTGGGGTGCCCTCATAATCTCTAGGGGCACACCCACCTTTTTTTTTTTTTTTTTTGGCAATATCTGTTTTTATTGGTTATTTCTCTTCAACCGAAGAGATAAACGACATGGGGGGTACAAAAAGAAAGAGGGGATAAAAAAAATACAGACAAGAGTTGCCACACACTGGTGGTGGGGGGGGGGGGGGGAAGAAACATGTACAAACAATACAATGTCCACAACGTGAAGATCATGTTCCATTACATAACTGAGTGATTACTCATTTACAAGCTAGGGTCACGGAGTACATTAACTTTCATTAGATAATCTTTTGCACATTTTCCTATCTCATGCTGTGTCGCTCTATAATTATGATCCCGTCTACTCTGTACCTTTCGTGGGTTCTCTGCTCCGCTGAGATCTTGTAGGTCATTTTAGGTACACTCGGCCGTAGTGGTGTACAGTATGTGGATATTGCTACGGCTAAGACGTTATAGGGAAATTGTGCTTTTATCCAGTCTTTTTTTTTTTTATTCTTTGTGAAAAACCCTTCCCTCCTTTTCTTACTAGACTTTATATTTGTTTGTCCGGTCTCTGTTCAGCGCTTTAGCGACATTTTCTTCCCGGGTACTTCTGGGCCCTGGTGAGAGTCTCTGTCTTTTGTCTGTCAGCGTTTTAAATACCTTTTCCCCTATCTAATACTAGAATATTTCATTCCTGTCATCACTTTAACAGTCAGTTTGGGTGAATTACTCTCACTGACCTTACCCCTAGCAATTTTATTACTATGCCTAAACCCAATATGCCGATCTCCCCTGCCCATACGGATGGGGACAATACTACCCCATTAGGGGACACCTCGGCGACCATGTCAAACCCACTCCCTTCGGGCGATAATTCCCATATGTCAGAGGGAACACAATTCACAGCGCTTCAGCGCTCTATGACCGACGCCATTATAGCAGCAATGGGATCTATGTTATCAGCCCTCTCTCAGTCCATTGCCCAGGCCCTTTTGGCACGATTTAGGCGCAAACCTCACGTGCCCTATGGGACAGCCTGCCGACCAGGCACCTAGAAAGGCTACTCGCAAAGCCAAACATATTTCTCTCCCTGCCTCCAGAAACACCAAGACTGGCGCACCATTGGTCGCCCTTGAAAGCGTGACCCAAGCACGCAAACGAGCCTTTCCGCGCCAGGCAGAACGGGCGCGGCTGTGGAAATGTGCGAGAGCACAAATTGAGAGCGACTCCGACTCGGAAATCGGATCAGAGGAGGAGGCTAAGATCGAGTCAGAGACCGACTCAGATACAGAAAGACCTGAGTGGGGCACAGACCTTTTTTCCTCCGTACAAGAGGAGACGCATGGAGGTGAGATAGGGACGGCAATCCCCGCGGCTGCGGGGTCCGCCCTATAGTAGCGTATAGCCATACTTTTTAAAATTGACCCCAAATTAGCCAACTTGGCCCTCACGGAAGCCGGAAAAGATGCCCAGGGCCTTCTGTTTGGGGACTCATTTATTAAGGATTTGGGGCGTTATGTGGGCACGTTCACTGCCCTTGATAAGGCACAAACCTCTATGAGAAAGGTTTTCCAGGTACGGGTCTCTACCAGGGCCGGCAGATTTAGGAGCCGTCTGGCCGGCCGGAATTATTTCCAGTCCCGAGGTGCGGGAGGAGGCTCCATTACTCAACGCCCCATCTATCATGACACAAGGGGCCGATCTCCATTCTTCCCGTCCCGCGGCCGGCAATGGCGCTCAAGAGGTTTCCGTGGATATACCGGCTCAAGATGACCTTATGGTGAGTCTTTACAATTCTCACACTCTGTGCACACATCTATGTTTTTCTCATGTTTGTGTAGGGGGGCAGACTCCAACATTTTTTCCCAGCATGGTCAGGCCTGACGTCCAACACTTGGGTGCTCAACACAATACGGGGGTTTCACATAGAGTTAGTAGGGGATCCGGTAAGTATTCCCTCCCCAAGACCACTTTGCCTTTCTCGGCACAATCGCATGTTGATCAACGAGGAACTGCTCAACCTCCTAGACAAGAGGGCTATAGAACAGGCACCCATGGGCAACGCTGGGGTTCTGAGCAATGTATTTCTCGTGGAGAAAAAAGGTGGCCTTATGCGCCCGGTTATAAACCTGCACCCCCTCAACACCTTGGTAAGGTATCATCATTTCAAAATTGAGGGTATACATCTCCTGAGAGACCTAATTTTGCCAACAAATCTCCGTGTTGGAGTAGATCTCAAGGATGCCTACCTTACAGTACCGGTGACAGAAACATCTCGGGACCTCTTACGCTTCCAATGGCGCAACAAGACCTGGCGCTTTACCTGCCTCCCCTTTGGCCTCTCATCGGCCCCTTGGTGCTTCACCAAGCTCCTCCGCCCGGCGATGGCCGGGCTGCGCAGTCGAGGGATAAGACTTATCGTCTACCTAGACGACATCCTACCCATGGCTCAGGCTCAACAGGTCCTCTTACGACACATCAAACTGGCAACAGATCTCCTTTCCCGTCTAGGGTTCATCATCAACTGGGAGAAATCCCGTCTGACCCCTACAACACGGATAGAATTCCTAGGATTTATGGTGGACTCACTTCAAGAATCCTCGAGCTTGCCCACGAGCAAGGTTCGTGCGATCCGCAAGGAGCTGCGCAGGGCACTCCTCCGACCGCAACTCACGTTGCGACAATTAGCTCGCTTGATCGGCCTTTTAACATCCTCCATTCAGGCGGAATTTCCCGCCCCTCTACATTACAGAGCCCTACAACGACTCAAGATTGCGCACCTACGGGAAGGCGCGTCCTACGCGGACCTGGTGACTCTGGACAGAGAGACAAAAGACGAAATCCGCTGGTGGATTCTCAACCTGTCCGCTTGGAATGGCAAGGCGATCTTCGGCTCCCTCCCGGAGTTCACCATAGAAACAGATGCGAGCCTACAGGGATGGGGCGCTCACTGCACAGGCGTCTCTACGGGAGGCCGCTGGTCGGAAACCGAAGACCGGTTACACATCAATGCCTTGGAACTCCTGTCAGGCTCCTTCGCGGTCCGCAGCTTCGCGAAAGATCAGGCACATGGATGTATCCGCCTCCGCATGGACAATGTCTCAGCAGTGCGGTACATCAATCACATGGGCGGTACTTCTGGGAGTTCTGTCTCGAACGGAACCTGATGATTCAAGCAGAATATTTGCCGGGGTTGCACAATGTCCAGGCAGACTGGAGTTCTCGCTATCTCTCGGACGCCAGCGACTGGAAGTTGGACGTGGAGGTATTCTCCACTATATCATCTCTGTGGGGTTCTTTTGCTATAGACCTTTTCGCATCCCGACTCAACGCCCAGCTCCCGCCTTTCTTCAGCTGGAGACCAGACCCATCGGCAGAAGCTGTGGACGCCTTCCCTGCAGAATTGGCAAGAAGCCCCACTATATGCGTTTCCCCCATTCTCGATGATTCCCCGCACCCTCATCCAGACCCGCCGCCAGCGGGCCGAACTAGTCCTCATCGCCCCTTTCTGGGGGACGCAATCATGGTTCCCACAGCTATTGGAGATGGCGGTGGATCTTCCCAGATTGCTGCTAACCTTCCAGGACCTTCTCAGGAACCAGTCAGGGGATTGTCACCCCCTCCTGGTGGATGCCTCTCTCAGCCTACTGGCCTGGCGCATTTCAGGGGACCCTGGGAAATCCGAGGTGTTTTGGACTCTACTCGACGACTCTTGGCGGATGCATGGGCTCCGGGCACTCGACAAGCATATGGGTCAGCCTGCAGAAATTGGGCTAGCTGGTGCATGGCTAGGAACGGGGATCCCGTTTCAGCCCCTGTGACACTCATTCTGGATTTCCTCACATCCCTCTTCGAGGAAGGGAAGACATACCGAACTATCAATTTAAACAGATCGGCTATTTCCTCGACACATCAAGGCTTGGACGGAAACCCAGTCGGTCCACACCAACTAGTGTGCAGACTCCTAAGGGGCTCCAGACTTTCCCGACCACCCAGGCCCCGTTACTCCTCCACTTGGGATGTTTCTACGGTTTTGTCCTTCCTCCTCGCCTGGCCTCCGAATCCGGATCTCTCCCTACGCCAATTATCGGCCAAATTACTTTGTCTCCTTTGCCTTATATCTTGCAAGAGAGTATCGGACGTCCGGGCTTTGGACCTTGACACTAGTTCATACACCTCCGACGGGGTAACGTTCACCATCAATAGACGAACCAAATCAATACTCGCCTCCGTGTCTTTATTAAAACTATGACTTTTCGTCATGCAATAGCAAAATCATGTAATTTACCTACATAGTACTTTATCCTTCAGCTTTGAAAACAGAAATATCTTCAAAGGCACAAAACTACACAAAGATACAACATTTCATATTAATCAAATTGCAGAAATTAACAGTGCTGCATCTGGCAGATCTGTAACTGAGCAGGACAAACCCTTTCATTCTGGTCTATGATATTTTTCTCCTTATAAATAAACCTACATTACATTGGTGTCTAGTAACATCTATAGTGGCAGTCACTCAGATGCATTGATCAAAAACCATTGGATTGGCAGATATTATCAAAATAATAAATCGCCACACCAGGCCAGGCAGGATCATCTACAGCAAGAGCAGAACAGTGTGGGAGAAAAGCTATGGAGAGAGAGGGACCAAAGACCTAATTAGGGATCGACCGATCTTGAATTTTTAGAGCGGATACCAATAATCTGAACTTTCAGGCCGATAGCAGATAACTTACCGATATTCTGTACATTTACCATTTTGAAAAAATAAACACTTTCTACACAAATCTACTGTTAACTGAACAGGTTTGTTTATTTTTTGCAAATCTTTTTTTTTTATTAAGGTAAATGCACAAAATATACATGCCAGTCAGAATTTATGTTTTCAAGAATATATGTGTCTGAAGTGGATGCAGGGAGTATTTGATTATTGGATGCAGTGAGTGTTTGTGTAGTGTGTATATAATGAATGAAGAGTGTGTATGTGTAGTGTGTATATAATGAATGAAGAGTGTGTATGTTTAGTGTGTATATAATGAATGCAGTGTGCGGTGTCTGTACAGTGAATGCAATGCAGTGTGCGTAAAGTGAATGCAGAGTGTCTGTGTAGTGTATGTACAGTGAATGCAGAGTGTCTGTGTAGTGTATGTACAGTGAATGCAGAGTGTCTGTGTAGTGTATGTACAGTGAATGCAGAGTGTCTGTGTAGTGTATGTACAGTGAATGCAGAGTGTCTGTGTAGTGTATGTACAGTGAATGCAGAGTGTATGTGTATTTTGCGTAAAGTGAATGCAGTGTGTTTGAGTAGTGTGTGTATATAATGAATGCAGTGTGTTTGAGTAGTGCGTGTATATAATGAATGCAGTGTGTGTGTGTGTATAGTGTTTATATAGTGTGTGTATATAGTGAATGCAGTGTGTTTGTGTAGTGTGTGTGTGTGTATATAATGAATGCAGTGTGTTTGTGTAGTGTGTGTGTGTGTGTATATAATGAATGCAGTGTGTTTGTGTAGTGTGTGTATAGTGAATGCAGTGTGTATATAGTAAATGCAGTACGTTTGTGTATTGTGTTTATATAATGTAGAGTATGTGTGTGTTTGTGTAGGTATGTAATGTGTGTAAAATGGGGGAAGGGGCATTTTTATTCAAATCCTTTTTTTTAAATATTTAATTAAAACATTTTTTAGTCCCCCCACCCCCGCCCCCGCCCCACTTGGCCAGGGAGGGGGGATATGGCATGGATTGTGCAGTGGAGGGCCCGCAGCAAGCTCTTACCTTCCAAGCAGCTCCCTTCAGCTCCCATGTCTCAGCAGGACTCACGAGATTTAGACAGGGGAGCTGAAGGGAGCTGCTGAGAAGGTAAGTAAGAGCTTGCTGCCGGCCCTCCAGGACCGCCGGGCTTGTCATGGGCCCGGCAGTCCTGGTCTGCATTATCGGTATCTCTATAGGCAGATACCGATATTGCCGAAAATACCGAATATCGGCCGATAATATCGGCCAGCCCGATAATAGGTCGATCCCTAGACCTAATGCATTCCAGCACTATAGTGCCAGTAATACAGGTGTTTCTTTAAGGTGCTCAGAACGGGTGGACTTGGAATGATCTTCCACATGACTCATTCAGTAAAGTCAGTTTTTCTGGATAAAAAACAGGGCCAAAAAGTCTTCGGAAGCAGTGCATAGCCAGAAAAGGGCCAGATTTAAAACACAGATGTAGAATATAAAAAAATAAAATCAAAACCAAACTATAAATATGGCCGTTCAATCTTCGCACAAAGTAACAAAATGGATGTCCGCTTAGAAACCGAAAACTAAATTCCACAATTTCTAACAAAAATATTGACAAATGTGTGCGGCACAACAGAGACACTGCACAGAGCAGACCTGGAGCAGGTGAGGTTGATATATGGATCATTTTAGATATTCTGGGACTGTTAATGTAAAAGATGTTTTTTACGAAGTGGATCTTTATCTTTATTTTTCAAGCAGTGCTACTGAATGCATTTACATAATGTTACACTTACAAAGCCATCATTTTATTTTATCGTCCCCAATCCTATTCATATATTCAGTTCCAAAGAGAAATGCCAATGCCTCTACAAAGAATGGATGTTTTCTTCTCTGAGTAGAAGCAAATAAACAGGCAGTGCTTCTTGAACAAAATCAACATTATGCTTGTAAGACTTAGGACTGAGAATTGGTACGGAAGTAAAAAAAATATTAACATTTTGTCCTGGAACAAAGAAAAGCCAAAGGCGTGCTCTGCTCCAGCATGCACTTATTTTCACAGAGAGCAGAGGCTCGGATGCATTCTATGAGCATCTCTCTGTCCCAGACACCGCTCCTAATGAGACCAACTGGGAAAAATCTCCGACTTGTTTGTATATCTTACAATGGCCGTATCTTGGCACTTCGGAGATTACATATTCCCTTAGATCCTCGGTAATCACTTTGTATGCAACAGTCTGATTTGCTGTGCTGGACACAGTGGTTTTATTGCTTCATTGAATTGCAATAAATCTCTCCGCTTACAAAGCTAAAAACTAAAATTTATAGAGGTCACATCCTTATTTCTATTTAAAATATGGTGTAAAACAAAAAGCTAAACCAGTAGATATGCAAACATATGAAGGCATGGCCAACCGCAGTAAAAGGGGCAGAGTAAAATCACCTTTAATCTCCGAAAAGAGGACGCCAGGGACCTAATAATGCAATACATAGCTTGCACTATAACGCTACATGTGCTCTGTCTCTACACAGCTTGCACTATAACACTACATGTGCTCTGTCTCTATATAGCTTGCACTATAACACTACATGTGCTCTGTCTCTATATAGCTTGCACTATAACACTACATGTGCTCTGTCTCTATATAGCTTGCACTGTAACGCTACATGTGCTCTGTCTCTATATAGCTTGCACTGTAACGCTACATGTGCTCTGTCTCTATATAGCTTGCACTATAACGCTACATGTGCTCTGTCTCTATATAGCTTGCACTATAACGCTACATGTGCTCTGTCTCTATATAGCTTGCACTATAACGCTACATGTGCTCTGTCTAGCTTGCACTATAACGCTACATGTGCTCTGTCTCTACACAGCTTGCACTATAACACTGCATGTGCTCTGTCTCTACATAGCTTGCACTATAACGCTACATGTGCTCTGTCTAGCTTGCACTATAACGCTACATGTGCTCTGTCTAGCTTGCACTATAACGCTACATGTGCTGTCTCTACATAGCTTGCACTATAATGCTACATGTGCTCTGTCTCTATATAGCTTGCACTGTAACGCTACATGTGCTCTGTCTCTATATAGCTTGCACTGTAACGCTACATGTGCTCTGTCTCTACATAGCTTGCACTATAACGCTACATGTGCTCTGTCTAGCTTGCACTATAACGCTACATGTGCTCTGTCTCTATATAGCTTGCACTGTAACGCTACATGTGCTCTGTCTCTACATAGCTTGCACTATAACGCTACATGTGCTCTGTCTAGCTTGCACTATAACGCTACATGTGCTCTGTCTCTATATAGCTTGCACTATAATGCTACATGTGCTCTGTCTAGCTTGCACTATAACGCTACATGTGCTCTGTCTCTATATAGCTTGCACTATAATGCTACATGTGCTCTGTCTAGCTTGCACTATAACGCTACATGTGCTCTGTCTCTATATAGCTTGCACTATAACGCTACATGTGCTCTGTCTCTACATAGCTTGCACGGTTTACATTTGAAACTTGTTTTTTATGGAAATGAACATTTCTGCACTATTGCTTTGGGTTTAATTTTAGATTGAAAAAAAATCTGACAAGATATTTACAAAAAATAAAATACTAGAGCGTAGATAAAGCTACAAGAGTTACAGCAGCACAGCTGCACAAAATAAAGTATGTTTGTGGAATCAAATCTGTTCTCAGCTATAATTGAACTGTACAGATCTACGTAGAGATTACTTTTGAGTAAGGCTTAAATATCAAACATTTGGTAGCAAGCAGAGTCCCAGGAGAACAGTGTAAAAGAGTTGAGAAAACAATGTGTTTCTTTTGGAAAGAGCTTGTTTTAAATTGTCAGATTTGATTACAGTTTATGTGAGGCGGGTAACTTCTCCAGAGGGTAATGAAGACCTTGCTTTGGGTCCATTTGATTTGTGTTTGGATCTGTATTCTGGGGATATTGAATTTCTTGCAGATAATCAGTCTGAGGAACTTGTAATCCGAAAGCATTTAAAGGAGAAATACACTTCTAAACATACAATAGGCGTCATCAATTTTCTGATTAGCCATGCTATTGGTATCACAGCTAATATGTTTCCACCACTGGCAACTGCCTTAGATCTATAGAAATTTAAAGGAAACTTCTAAAAGAAGGCATAGCAGTCCTGTTTTTCCATGTACATTAACAGTGTTCACATCAATTACACACAATGATTTTATTTGTCAATTAGCTGCAAATCCGTTAATAGATAGGGGAATACAAAACTGTCTCTAATGCAGTGGAAGGACTGGCAACTCTAGGCCCGGGAAGCAAGTAAACGTGGAACATGCAAAGCATTGGTTGGACAGATAGACACTGGAGGAGTTTTGAAGTGTGACATCATATTTGCCTCCATTAGTACGACCTGCACAACACGAACGTTCATTCTAAGTAATCTGTAAATGGCTAAGAGATGGGACTCCATTGTAACCTATAATTAATGGTATATGATAAAAATTTGATTAAACTGGTCTCATCTAACAGTCTCTTGCAAACACCTCCAGAATACATAGCCTGCCAACCCGATAGGCCCCAAGTACTGTAGTCTCTTCGGTATTATTTTATGTCAGGACAAGTCTACACTTTAGTCCCTTAACCCCTTAAGGACACATGACATCTGTGACATGTCATGATTCCCTTTTATTCCAGAAGTTTGGTCCTTAAGGGGTTAAACAAAGAAAAAAAAAACCTTTTTTTTTGCCTAATTCACTTTGACTATATTTCACCTCAGGAACAGAAAATCATTGATAGCCTTTTGAGAGTGTTGCACTCAAATGTAGGCTGTTTTGCTGGCGCCGTTCCTATCTGCACCTATTAACTATTATTTGGTCCAAAATATTCCCTAATTTATCTCTTTCTTCAATGTATTTTCCTTTTCTAATTTCTTCGGTCCAAAGTGTCACTCTCTGTATATAAAGGAGATGTACAAGAGTGCACCCTCCGACAAACTTTTCCATCACTGTCCAAAATAAGAAGATATTGTTCATATTGCAAATGTAATTTACTAGTAACATTACTCTCATCTTATTTTGTGAATGTTAACATTGATAACATCCTCAGGAAGAAAACGGAGCAAATAATCTGAAAAAGAAATAAAATGTGTCAGGAAGACAGAATGTTAGGGCGCATTACAGAAAAGGTGGAACAATTGTTCCCAATGTATAAAAGTG
Organism: Pelobates fuscus; assembly: GCF_036172605.1. Taxonomy (NCBI): domain Eukaryota; kingdom Metazoa; phylum Chordata; class Amphibia; order Anura; family Pelobatidae; genus Pelobates; species Pelobates fuscus. The sequence goes on along the minus strand of NC_086321.1, from coordinate 144,984,959 downwards.
GAGCAATAGTTTGATACATAAGAAAAGGGGTGTATGCTCATAAAACTGGCACAAACATTGATACCGGAGAAACTGACGGAAGCCAAGCACAGAGAAGTGGACACAGGTTTCTTCAGGAAGGAAGAAATTCTTTATTCGATTCACCGACCGGGGCTCAGAGGGACTAATGTCACCAAAATACAGCAAGATCTGAGCCCAGAACTGACTGTGTAAATGCATGATATAGACATATAGCTCCTCCTATAGTTAACTCTACCCACATATACTCTTTACACAATCAGCTGAACAAAGCCTAACTTCCCTTACCTGTTAGACCACATGGCTCACCCAGAACAATGGAGGAGGGGAAGTGTTTTCAGTTTCTGCATTCCTGCATTTGCTCAATACAGTGTTGATTTTATCTTAGCTACGTGTAACTAACTAACTGATACAACATTTACACATATGCCACATGGCAATCTTGTCCTAGTAAATTTATTTTTACTGAGATTCCACCACAACATGAATGTGAATGCAACAGTTTTTACACAGATCCTTGATATATTTGTGACTCGATATTTTTTCTACAATTGCCAGTCATTTTTTTTCTTGAACATCTTTCCTTCCTGCAAGGGATTTTGGACCCACTGTGCTTGGCTTTCCTCACAAGAAAAGCTTTGAGATTTCTGTAAGAACCAGATGGTCCAAAAATACAGAACAGTCTTCCACGACAGGAAACAAAAGTGACCCAGTTATTACATGATAAAAACAGAACCTTTTTTTTTTTTTTTTTATTTCATCTGACCCAAAATGTGATCTGTTTTCAGCCAGGATCCAATAATAGATAGAGAATTTGACAAAAAAAAAAAAAGAGGGGGCGGGGCCAAGCAGACTAGCCACACTAAACGAGAGCTTCAGGAGAAAACCTGCTAATACCTACTTAATGCCCACTTCCAAGACACCCCCAGCCGGTGGGGGTTATCCTGGCTCCACTATACAGGCGCTAATTACCTGCAGAGAGGGGAACCGTGTTTTTTCATCCACTCCAGCTGAATAGACATGGCCACGAGATAAAAGCCAGATTGGCGGAGGAGGGGCCTACTACAGAGACACACAAGGCCTTTTGGAAACATTTAAACAACAACTGGATGCCCACTTCCAAGACTTCTGCAATGTCAGCACAAAGTAACAAGAACAATTCTCCACCCATTGACAGAAAAAAGGCTTATTTTCAGAATACCAATAATAATATGCTCCTATTCATTTAGAGATCTAATACCATGAAACAACCACGATTTCAAAATACACAAATAATTAAAATATGTTTCGAAACAGTAATACCAAGAATCTCCCGCTAGCATCTAGAATACAATAATTGTTAATTTACTCTAAATAACCAAATCACTCAATGCCTTTGTGATAACATGGGCATTCCTCATGGGACAGTAACACTGTATACACCTGTGCCAAATAAGACAATATAATATCCGATATTGGTATACCTGACATTATATATATATATATATATATATATATATATATATATATATATATATATATATATGCATGGATAAACACAATTACACACACCAGTCAAGCCATAAGACTTGCCTTTCCCACATAAATCTCACTTTAACAGTGCTCTTACAACTGCAAGGGATTCTGGGTAGGCAAATGAGGTCAACAAAGAACCACATTTTTGCTTCATAATTCCACTTTATACATGGATTCCTTGGAGTCTGTGTCTGCTGTATATAACAGCTTTGAAACACAACTCAGAAAGAGTAGTAAAGCCAGTGAACCACTCATGGACAGCTGTTTCGTTGTTAATGCAACTTATCAGCATGAGCTTGGTTACTGGCTTGCTATGGAGTCTTGGCGTTACTTGTAAAGTACATACCAAAAAAGAGTTGTGGTGGGGAAAAAAAGGATGAAAACCCCTTCCACCTGAAGTAAGCTGATAGTTAATACATTGCTAAACACAAATACACACACCATTAACTAATTTGCATATGCCTACCCAGAATCCCTTGCAGTATTGAGAGCAATGTTAAAGTGAGATTTCTGTGGGAAAAGCAAGTCTTCTAGCTTGACTGGTGTGTGTATTTATGTTTAGCAATGTACTAACTATCCACTTACTTCAGGTGGAAGGGGAGATAAAATGTAAATATATATACACAGCTTGCAGAAGCTGCAGATTTCTTCTCTGAAGCTTTTGCAAATCCGCCCCTTGTAATCCAGCCCCAGACTTTGTGGCTGTCCAATCCAAGACTTCCCAATGCAGCTCAATATGAAGTATTTACAAGGCAGATGCTCTGAGCAATTGCTGCCTCCCGAGTTTAGATCCATTAAGATAGCCAAACCAGGAAGCAACAGGACCTGTTGTTTGATGGACAGCTAGGGTGGGTAACAAGGTTAATTTCTAAAAGTGCAAATTTCTATTGAAGTCTGCACAATTAAAAAAAAAAAAAAAAAAAGAGCACATAGGCTTCGCACAAAACCATTCAGAAGGTTGAAGTGATTTAGGTGTGAGGGGTGTCCCGTTAACTAGAGTAATAGGCATATTTAGGGTGAAGTAGTGCAGGTTACCACACCTTCTGTTTGATGTACCAGTGCCCATTACTTTAGCATCGTTGTGGCGTGAATAGATGTGCAGTATCTTTTTCTTATGATAATTTGTGCTCATTATCATATTCTAACTAGTGTGTGCCAATGAAAATCACCTAATTCCCAATGCAAAGTAACATGACATTTTTATTGAGTGCCAATACCTGCCAGTGGAACCTTTAGGTATGCAAATGTCTGTGACCATATTTAGAGGATTTTAATTTTATGGCAAGACAGGAGGCTTCATGTTTACTTTACTGAAGTTTCCCAGCAGCAAAGAAACAGTTAAACAATTGAAAACAAAATCAACCAATCAGAAGACATCTAGACAGTAATATGTGGCTATGAGACTCCTCCCAACTTCTCTTTCTTTTCTGCTTGACTCCCAGGTGAGTCTATTTTAATTACACTGGCTGTATATTTACCTCAGTTTTTATTACCATAATATTGTTTTAATTGTAGTTTTTGGTCTTAAAGAAGCACTATAGGGTCAGGAACACAAACATGTATTCCTGACCCTATAGGGTTAAAACCACCATCTAGCCCCCATGTCCCACTCATGCCTCCCTAAATATACTAAAATCGTACTTGTATTCAAGCCTGAAGCTGCTTGCTTTGTCCCGGTTTCCTTTTAACGTGTCCACTGCCTGCTGACATCAGCAGAAGTGGTAGCCTGATCCAATCACAATGCTTCCCCATATGATTGGCTGAGACTGACAAAGAGGCAGATCAGAAGCAGTACCAGCACAATTCAAACACAGCCCTAGCCAATCAGCATCTCCTCATAGAGATGAATTGAATCTCTATGAGAAAAGTTCAGTGTCTGCATGCAGAGGGAGGAGATACTGAATGTTTGGATGCATTTTAGGCAGCCATAACCCAGGAAGGATCTCTAACAGCTATCTGAGGAGTGGTCAGTGAAGTTATAACTAGGCTGTAATGTAAATACTGCATTTTCTCTGAAAAGACCATGTTTACAGCAAAAAGCCTGAAGGTAATGATTCTACTCACCAGAAAAAAATCAATAAGCTGTAGTTGCTCTGGTGACTATAGTGTCCCTTTAATTACAGTTATTACATCTTTATTTCTACTTCATTATCTAGATTCTCCCCTTAGGGCCGACCTCAGGGTTTTTTCTTTCACGCCCACTGGCTCTCAAGTAATTTTATCCTGTTATCCTTTGCTCTAATTATTCCCCTCCCTTTAAGGTTAGGGTTTTTTGCTGACCTAATGATCTAATCTAATTGCGCCTTTTTTTCTTATCTTCCCGACGCTCTACTAGTCGGGCCTCACTGCTGCGAGTATTGTGTTGCCTATCTGGTCATTTTTCCTTTGTGATTCACCAAGGACGCCTACAACTGTCCTTTGGTTCTCAGAATAGACAACGTTTCCACTGTCCGTAAAGTCAATTGTCCAGGGGGTTCTCGATCAAAGCTCCTGTCAGACCCTACCAGAGAACATTATCAGTGCTGTCTGGACAGGAACCTCTCTCTTCGAGCGGAATACCTTCCAGGACTGGACAATCTCGTGGCAGAATGGTTCTCCCGTCACTGGCCACATGCCAGCGATTGGCACCTGGATCCAGACATTTTCCATCTACATCTACTTCGCAGGCCTCTCACTCCGGACCTTCCAAATTGAATAGTCAGGATGACGAAGTTTCTCAGTTGGCTACCAGATCCGATGTCTCAAGCCGTCGACCTATTCTTACATTGAAAGTGGCAAACATCGACAGTGGCTTATGCCTTTCCACCCTTTTTCGATGATCTCTTGAACTCTATCATCTCAGGGTTCTTGGAGTCAAGATCCTCTTAATAACTCCTCTCTGGAGGGCACAGCCTTGGTATCCCAATCTCCTAGAAATAAAGATTACCTTCTGCTTCTCTCGGTATCTCACAATCTCCTCCAAGGGACTTCCATCCTCTCGCCATCGAAGGTCATCTTCGACTCATGGTCTGGACGATTTCAGGGGATCCTGGTAAGTCTCAGGACTTTCTGACTCGTCTCAAGGACTCCTCTGGGATTCATGGGCGTCCGGAACTCTTAGAGCATACCTTTCAGCATGATGTTTCTGGGTTAGTTGGTGTTTGGAAAGGGATATTGATCCCTTTTCAAACTATTTTGGTGAATATTATGAACTATCTTCCACCTTTTGACAAAGGAAAGCCTTACCGTACCATAAACATTTATTCTGCTATTTTGGCAGCTCATATCCCAATTGACGCATTTCTGGTTGGGAAACATCCTTCTGTTTGCAGGTTGTTACAGGGTATTTGTCTTTCTCGACCCTTGGCTCCCTCAATACACCCAATTCTGGGATGTTGCTCAGGTTTTGTCGTTCCTGGAAACATTGCCTCCTAATTCTGAACTTTCCTTACACCAACTCTCAATCAAACTAGCCTTATTGCTTTGTTTGGTTTCCTTTCGTCGAGTTTCTGTCATCATGGCCTTTGACTTCCACGCTTTGAGTTCACCCTAAGGGTGTTCATTTTACGATGTTTGTCGCACAAAGGTTCTTTCCATCTCCGTTTTTTTATCCTTACTTTTTGGATAGACCTTCTCTTTGTTTTGCTCTTGCTTACAGCGATATGTCACTCTTATCTCCCCTCTTAGGGCTCCATTGGAACCTCTGTTTGTATTTTATATTTGTTCTCATAACCCTGTGTACTGTCACATGAGTACTCTTATTAGATGGCTTCTTCATCTTGCGAGCATTGAGGCTTCTTTTGGTGCGCGGCTGTGTCCTCTGCCTTGGTCCCCAGGGGGTCTCTTTCAGACGTTCTATCTTCTGCTGACTGATTATGAGAATCCACTTTCCGTACCTTATATTTCCAATCTGCATCTCACATTTATTTCCATTTACTCTCCAGGTCCAGGCGTTAAAACAGCAAATATGAAGCCTCCAGTCTTGCCATACAATTTGGGGTTATTCTAGCTTCAGTGACTGAATGATCTAATTTTTATTAAAGACAGGAGGCAAATATTTTCCCACCCGTTGGCTTCTTTAAATCTTTCAATGTCCCATCCTTTTATTATGTTCACTTGTGGATAGTGAGGTAAGGTCTTACGTGCATCTTACATGCATTTTACTTGCCTCGTATATCTTTTGATCATGGTTTTATTGTAAGATGTTTAGATTACTCTAGTTTTCGTAATATATGTATATTGCATAATTATTGACACGACTTGTCACATAAGTGTTTTTGTATGTCTACCAGTCTACCAATCACACCATACTTTCACAAATTTTCTTTTCGTTTTAGTGTGAAGTTTCTTCTTGTCCTTCACAGCATCCTTGATTCGTCTCTTCACTGTTTATGTCTCGGTTACATGGTTGACTACGCTTTGTTTTTTGTGGACTATTTTCTGGTTTACACTGTGGACTTCAAGTTTCGGCTGCATCAAGAAAGAGTTGGATGAGTCTCAGTCACATATTACAGAATTTAAGTCTTCTGATTAGTTGATTTTGTTTTCAATTGTTTAACTGTTTCTTTGCTGCTGGGAGGATTCAGTAAAGAAAGTAAAGCAAATATTTGCCTCCTGTCTTTAATAAAATTTAGATTCAGTCACTGAAGCTAGAATAATCCCCAATTGCCCATCACCACTGTCTATGGTGAGTCAATGGCTAATACCGCTACCATTTTCTAGTATAGCAATACCCATTACTCAATACCCATTTTACTTTAGTTTCCTTTACTAAGATAATGGGGATTGGTACAGCGTAAAATGCCTTGCAAATGTTTTCTCTCTGCAAAGCCTGCGTTAGATTAATGTAAACCAGTAATTAAAAAGGAGTTAAGGTGGGAAAAGGCCTGAGCATGGCTTTGTCAAACTGTAACAAGAGGAAGTAATTAGTTCAGTGAGCCGGCAGCATTATACAAGAGCAAAGCTATTGGCAGCCAAGCTTGCAGTGGGACATGTGTCACCACAACAGATGCAGGAGTGCTATATTGGAGACCTCTGGTAAGATTCACTGATTTTGCTCCAGATGTTTCTCTTTCATGCAAGAGAGGAATCCAGCTGTATCAAGCTGTGAATATTTTTTCTGATGTGTCAAAAACTGCCATGAACCAGAAGAGGAGGGGAAACACTTTTCCAACTCGGATTGTGTTGAAGTCTGTTCTTACACTTGGGATTATGGAACGCCATCTGTATTTTAAAAGCTTCAGTGGTACTTTATGTACTCACTGCTAAAGCGGACAATAAAAGAAGGTGTACAGCATTAAAACAGAGATGGTTTATAGCTTAGCGAAAGTGCCCTTTCACAGAAAGAGTTTACCTTGATGTTCAACAGAATTACGTTTGCCTACCCTCTACAGAAAGCCATTGCACAGCATATAATTGCAGTTATTCCTTAAAGGGACAATGTGCCCGGGGATTTAACCCTTTAATGTCCAGAGTAGTGGAGGGAAGAAAATCACTTAAAAGTTATAAAAATTAGTAATGCTCTAGATTCCTCTCACAATACTATATACAGAGTTTTTGCATACAAGATATCACTCAAATATAATTTTTAATCTGATATTCTACACATCATACTTCCAGGTAACACCAAAGAAAAGGAGAAATTCTAAATACATAGTGCAAAGTGTCCACTAACTCTTGGTTAAAGGAATGTCAGAGCACAGAGTGCACAGGGAAGCTTTACAGATCTAAACAGACAAAAAGTAGGTTAACTGTATGGCAAGCGCAGGCTTTCTTCAGAAAACATCCTAAATAAAGCAGCACAACAACAACAATGCTGCCTGGAATCTGCTATTCTTAATTAGCTTCCAACACAGCTCAGCTTTGTAATCAGCCCTTCTTGATTAAATGACAAGGAACAGCTTTCTGATGCATACTGCGATTGGTTAATGCGCTGTTTCCAAGGTGTTACATCTAAAATTGCCTGTGAATTGATTTCTTTTATTGAATTAATAAGTGTTATCGTACAGTACAGAAGGTAATATTGCCACTGGATGTGAGCGATAACGTATAATTACATAGAATCAAAGCCTAATCGGCCCAGCCGAGCCAGGTGTCAACATTTTAATTGTAGTTGGGGAATGTGCAGTAACATAGAAGATTAAAAAAAAATAAAAAAATAAGACAGCAGACGAGCCTGGAGCAAGGAAATATGTTCCTTTGTTTCTGTACAATGCACCACAGGTTTCAGTCCTACATAAAGATGCATCCCTAGGAGGGCGAGTGGGATGTGTTCGGAAAGCTAAGGGAAGTGGCAGTGCTTTATTTTTCATCAATTTATTATACAATTCAGAATATTTATGACTATCTGTAACACTCGATACCCAGACAGTCTTTTAACAGTAATGGCCCTGTGGATTTCAAACTGTGAACGGAATCAAAATATAAATCACATGGTGGTCCATATTCCGAATGAAAATTCTTAATGGTATTTTAAAACTATATTAAGAGGAACAGTGGCGTACACATGACCCATGGGGCCCCGGTGCGAAAATTTATCTGTTGGGGCCCCCCCCCCTCCCGCGGGCCGGGGCAGCAACACATGGCGGCGGGCACCTGGTCGCAGGGGTTGCAGGGCTGCGACCCCTGCGACCGCGGTATGTACGCAAGTGCATGCAGATGCACACACACTTAAAGGACCACTACAGACACCCAGATCACATCAGTTCAATGAAGTGGTCTGGGTGTCAGGTCCCTCTAGTTTTAACCCTGCAGCTGAAAGCATAGCAGTTTCAGAGAAACGGCTATGTTTCACTGAGGGTTAATCCAGCCTCTAATGGCTGTCCCACTGACAGCCGCTAGAGGCGCTTCTGCGATTCTAAGACACTGAACGTCCATAGGAAAGCATTGAGTAATGCTTTCCTATGAGCGGTTTGAATGCGTGCGCAGCTCTTGCCGCGCATGCACATTCAGAGCTGAGAGGCGGAGGGATCCCCAGCACCATGGGAGTCCGGCGCTGGAGAAAGGTAAGTGCTGAAGACACACACACTCTCACGAACAAACGCATACACACTAGCTAACAGACACACAAATTTACTGACAGAGACACATTCAGCGGCAGACATACACACTCACTTACAAAACATACACTCTCACTGACAAACACACATTCACTAACAGACATCGAACAGACTTACTAACACACACACTAACACTCAGACACACACACACACTAACACACACTAACACTCACACACACTCTAACACACACACTCTAACACTCACACACACTAACACTCACACACACTAACACTCACACACACACTAACACACACACTAACATACACACTAACACACACTAACACACACTAACACACACACACTAACACACACACTAACACACACACTAACACTCACTCACACACACACTAACACACACACACTCACACACACTAACACTCACTCACACACTAACACTCACTCACACACTAACACTCACTCACACACTAACACTCACTCACACACTAACACTCACTCACACACTAACACTCACTCACACACACTAACACTCACTCACACACACAATAGTTTTTTTTTATTAATCCCCCCAGCATCCTTACCTTTTGGAGTGCTGAGGGGATTCCCTGGGGTCCAGTGGTGCTGCTGGGCTCCTGGGCGGCCGGTCAGGCTGGCGCACGAGGGAGCACTCTCCCCTGAGTGCTTCCTCTTCAGCTCCCTTGCGCGCCGCTCCGGTATCAGTGTGGTGCGCGAGGGAGCTGAAGAGGAAGCACTCAGGGGAGAGTGCTCCCTCGCGCGCCAGCCTGACCGGCCGTGGGGTGACAGCAGGGCCAGCCTCGGGGGGCCCTGAGGTGGCCGGCTCCTGGGGCCCCCAGGAGAAGAGGTTGGCCCTGTTGGTACATACAGGGTCGCAGGGGCGGCCGGGCCCCCTGGTGGGCCGGGCCCGGTCGCAGCCGCGACCCCAGCGACCCTGGTATGTACGCCACTGAAGAGGAATTCAAAGAGGGAAAATGCACCATTTTGGTTTGCTGCAAATTCCCAGCATCTGCAACATTTGTACTGATGTCTGCAGGGACCACGAAGAGCCTGAGAACTTTCAACCAATGCATGTAATCACAGCCTTTCAGTGGGAGTGGCATAATGGGCAGACGTTAGCTTCACTCTTAAACATGAATGAAAGTATTTGCACTCATTCATTGCACTCTATGAATCTTACAGTTTCTGGTATAAATACAACTATTAATGGTTTAAAAATATTACAGTATGGCTGATGTACAGTAAAACAAGTTGGGAAACACACTAAAGCATTGTCAGTTAAACTGGCCTGCCACTGGACCACCATGACAGACCATAAATCTCTGTCAGACTTGCAATTTTAAGGTGGTGCAAAGCATGCTTATATTTTCACAGTGAAATAAATGGGGCATTAGCTGTGTAATCGTGAATTGTCACAGTCCAGCACGTTTTAAGTGCACAGAAAAAAAACAATGGCACTGGAATAAAGAGTTTGCCAGCAATTGGACAGGTGGCTTCCTTCTGTCAGTACTTCTAAAGGAATGCTACTGCTTCTGTTTCAACTGGGAGCGCAATACTGGGTCCCAGCAAATTCCATCTCCAGCAGTAATCATGCAATACAGGTTACTCAAAACCCAAATAAAAAGATTCTAATACCAAAAGGTTGGAGTTTAATCACTGCATGCAAAATTTACCTTTTCAGTGCGGTACAGAAATATTTTCGAAAATGTATAATCAGAAAATTACAAGGCGTCTTTAAATGACACAATTCATGTGAGAAGTCCCAAATGAACTGATTTGCTTTGTTGTTAAGCTTTGCATGTAGATGCTGAACTTTCCCAAAAGAAATTCAATTCATCTATATGAGGAGATGCTGATTGGCCAGTGTGACATTTGGCTCTACCCCTGTCCCGCCTCCTTGGCTAAGATCATCATAATTTACTATTTCAGCCAAGCCAATGCTTTCCTAAGGGAAAGCATTAGATTATCTGGCATTGGATTGGCGGAGATAATCAATTCTAATGACCTCAGCCAAGGAGGCTGGCCTTCATGGCAGCCCCTTGCTGCACTGGAATAAATGTACTAAGCCTATTTAAGGAGGGCAAGTGGAGGCCAGTCACCTAAATAGTGTTTTAATACTATAGGGTCAGGAATACATGTTTATATTTCTGACCCTATAGTGTTCTTTTAAGTACAATAGGAGACTTGTAGGTACAATAGATTGCCAATCACGTTACAATCTGCAATCCGCCACAGTGCATTATTTGCTGGTTTGCTATACAACTGGCAGTAATGCAACATCAGCATTTTTGCTGAAAATCAATCTCTAATGACAGATCACCCACAAGATTGATTGATTGATATGCCAAAATTGTTTATTCACTGGCTGTAGTCTCCAGTGAATGTCAAATAATTCATGATTGAATATAGCGGGTTTCAACATGAACCAATCTTCGTAGTCTGGACAAATATTTAGACCTTTGGTGCGAGTAACCCGTTACACTTTCCACAAACCTCCACACCGAATTGTAACCTTGAGCACATGTAGGAGAACCAAAGATTCATAGACAAGGCAGCTGAAAGATGACACTTTAAAAAGCAATTTCGCAATCGTGCAAGGAGAACACTAGATGATTTGCTCTTAGGGATGGCCACTAGCTTTGCATCAATAGCCGTTTTTATTCCTCTAATTTAAAGCTGACAAGCGCAATATGTCTTAAAAATGGGTTTTAATGGAAAGTCAGCTCACTAACCATAACTGATGTATGAAAACTGAAAATAACAAATTGGTTATAATTCTTTATTTAATGCTGTATGAATATACAGGCTGCTGGAGGGAGAAAGGGAAGGGGCAATCATTCAAATGGTATAACCTAAAAGATTAAAAAGCCATTTTTTTTAACAAACATATTATACACACACACACACATATATATATATACACATTTAGCTTATTTTTGAAGACTAACTTTTAAACAGAGGGATGCACGACTTCATTTGTCTAGTTCCTCATTTGTTACCAACATCCATGATCTGTAATATCTGCAGGGGCCAGGAAAACATGAGATGTCACACCCAGTCGTGGTAAACACAATATTTCCAATGGGAGAAGAATGGCCACAAGAAGCATTGTTAATGTAAGATATCATTTAGATTTTCTTACAAATTAAATGAAACCTCCAAAAAGCTTATAGCAGCTTGTGTAAACAGATATGTTCATATAAAGGCATTATCCTAATAATCCTTAGCCATTTAAAGCAGTGGCGGCAAAATAAAGATAGATTTTGGTTTATACAGTAAAAACCTCAAATAGAAGCCAGATGTCACACAATTTCAAATCCTGTTTGAGAAACAGAAATAAAGAGCAGTGATCTTGCTATGGAATTAAACAAGAAATCTTAACAGATAGAACCCAAAGAAAAATAATTTAAGCTTAATCCCAAGAGGATGTGTGAAAAATAGGCAAAAAGGTGAAAATCTAGCCAAAGACATCAGTAGGTGGAAGTAAAGATGATATACAGTGTGGAAGATTTAAGCTCACGTAACGTTTCAAATAGTCTGTAGCAGTTTGAGATGGCATCTTTATTGAATTAGGTACTTGTCGTTTAGGGTGCAGAAAGCATCAGGGGGTGAAAGGAAAGGCAAATGAATACAAGCTACAGACAAACATCAGCCTTAGTGTAGGATTTAAGAGTTTCTTCCCATATGGAGACACTTAGCATCAGAACCTTTGTGTGTCACAAATCATCGTTACCTGTTTTTTGCTGGAAAAGAAAGCCTTGCTTACAAGCACTCGGCAGCTTTACAAGCTATCTGTAGTAAGTAGGATGGATCACTCCATTGTAGAACAGCTTAGACACAGTATGGAGCTCAGGCACTGTCCCTGGAACAAGCTGCATAATTCATTCAAGCTCTGTTCAGTGTGTAACTGAACATCACAGTGGCACTGAAGCAGTCAATTGACCACGAACACGGGAAAAGAAATAGAAGAAAACAAGACCATAAATCTTAAAGGTACCCTACAGCTTTTTGCTGTCATCCACAGTCATGGATGCATTTTCCCCCTGTGGTGACAGAGGAATGCTGTACATAATATACGGGTTGTGGTCCAATCCCACTCCGATATATTTCTAATATATGTAGACAAAGAAAAAAGACCCAGTAAAGGATTTCATAGTTTAACGACATGCAGATGCGAGATCAGAGGGATTTAGCCCCATCTTCAATTAAAGCTTCTATTCAGGTCTGCAAACTTTTCCGCTTCATAAAAGGACACGGACATCGTTTAATCTTGGTCCTGAGCCAGGCTTTAGACACAGACAGGAGGATTGGAACCCTGATGTCACCCCAGACACCGTTTTACATTCCTGACCTCCTCTAGGGGGGTGGGGGGGTAAATCCTTTTGTCTTCTTTTCAGCTATGATATCCAGACAATCTCACATATGCTGCTGGGTTATTGCCAAATGAGCAGAGTTGTAACTTTGCATGAAAAGGGAACAGAGTATAAAAAACAGAGGACAATACTGGCAGCTGGAACTGGGGTTACCAGGATTCTTTTCCATATAAAATAAAAGGGAAATTAATGCAGATGCTGTTCACAAAATAAGCAACTATTCTTTTAAAGGCTAAAGAAAGTTGTTTCTATGGAGGATGATTAGAAAAGGATAAATCGTGGGGAACTTTGCTACAAAGTGGAGCAAGCACTCCTGATTATTGCTCCACTTCTACAGCTTGTCCTATAATTTCTTTTTAACATGATCTCAAATAGGACAATTCATTAGAGCTTAAAGGGACACTTTATGCGCCATAACCACAATAGCATGCTGTAGTGGATATGGTGCTAGGAGTCCACTGGTAGATAATCTGCCAATACTTTGTCAAAATATTTAGGAACAGTTTGACACTAATCTTGCTTTGTTAAGCGCTTTCTGGTCTGAGTTGACCTGATAAACTGGAAGTCCTTATACATTATCATACCAACTCATACAATGTATGGTCACTTTTTATTACGTGAATGTCAGCTGAGAGCCCTCAGCTAATCAATACCATCCAAACCTGGAATGAGATGGGACAATATCAGATTCATGAATGATTGTAAGTTTTTTTTGAGCAGCATCCTAATTAACCAATTGCTCCTATAATATTTAGGAATTGTGTCATTTATGGTTACATTTCCCCATTGGCGCTATATACAGTATCTCCCAAAAGTGAGTACACCCCTCACATTTTTGTAAATATTTTATATCTTTTCATGTGACAACACTAAAGAAATTGCACTCTGCTTCAATGTAAAGTAGTAACTGTACAGCCTGTACAACAGTGTAAATTTGCTGTCAAAATAACTCCACACACAGCCAAACCGTTGGCAACAAAAGTGAGTACACCCCTAAGTGGAAATGTCCAAACTGGGCCCAAAGTGTCAATATTTTGTGTGGACACCATTATTTTCCAGCACTGCCTTAACCCTCATGGGCATGGAGTTCCCATGACAACATCACGGAGCTGGTGGGTGTTAGAGACCTTGCGCTCCCCCACCTTCCGTTTGAGGATGCCCCACAGATGCTCAATAGGATTTAAGTCCGGAGACATGCTCGGCCAGTCCATCTTTACCTTCAGCTTCTTTAGCAAGGCAGTGGTCATCTTGGAGGTGTGTTTGGGGTTATCATGTTGGAATACTGCCCTGCAGATCAGTTTCCGAAGGGAGGGGATCATGCTCTGCTTCAGTATGTCACAGTACATGTTGGCATTCATGGTTCCCTCAAATGAACTGTAGCCCCCCAGTGCCAGCAGCACTCATGCAGGCACAGACCATGACACTCCCACCACCATGCTTGACCGAAGGCAAGACACACTTGTCTTTGTACTCCTCACCTGGCTGCCGCCACACACGCTTGACAATATCTAAACCAAATAAGTTTATTTTGGTCTCATCAGACCACAGGACAAGGTTCCATTAATCAGCAAACTGTTTGCGGGCTTTCTTGTGCATCATCTTTAGAAGAGGCTTCCTTCTGGGACGACAATCATGCAGACCAATTTGATGCAGTGTGTGGCATATGGTCTGAGCACTAACAGGCTGGCCCCTCCACCCCTTCAACCTCTGCAGAAATGCTAGCAGCACTCATACGTCTATTTCCCAAAGACAACCTCTGGATTTGACACCGAGCACGTGCACTCCACTTCTTTGGTCAACCATGGGGAGACCTGTTCTGTGAAACCGCTGTATGGTCTTGCCCACCGTGCTGCAGCTCAGTTTCAGGGTCTTGGCAATCTTCTTACAGCCTAGGCTATCTTTAAGTAGAGCAACAATTCTTTTTTTCAGATCCTCTGAGAGTTCTTTGCCATGAGGTGCCATGTTGAACTTGTGACCAATATGAGAGAGTGTGAGAGTGATACCAAATTTAAGATACCTGCTCCCTATTCACACCTGAGACCTTGTAACACCAACGAGTCACATGACACCGGGGAGGGAAAATGGCTAATTGGGCCCAATTTGGACATTTCCACTTAGGGGTGTACTCACTTTAGTTGCCAACAGTTTAGACATTAATGGCTGTGTGTTGAGTTATTTTGAGGGGACAGCATGTTTACACTGTTATATAGGCTGTACACTTACTACTTTACATTGTAGCAGTGTCATTTCTTCAGTGTTGTCACATGAAAAGATATAATAAAATATTTACAAAAATGTGAGGAGAGTACTCACTTTTGTGAGATAACGTACATGTCAATACTAATAAGATCAACGTCATCAGACCAGCTCCGACCAAAAAAGACTGCAGACACCTGACACAGCAAATGTCAAACCATTTGTAAAAGGTTTGACTGTTTTCATCGGATTGCACCTATATTGTACTGCAGTAGTTGTGGTATTTATAGTATTCTTATAACTAAATGTAACTTTAATGTGCACAATTTCTCAGGAACATTGTTTGAGATCATACATAGTGGAACCACACTACAGCAACTAACTCTAGGTTGTTTTTTTTCACATAATTGTTAGTTTTATTAACGGCTCTCTGTAAAAAATAAAAAATAAAAAAATAATAATTAGAAGAAGCCGTCTTAAATGTAAGCACATACAACATACCTTCCAAATCAATGCATACTTATTTGCATGTAACACAGGAAAAGAAAACAGAACGAGGCAGGGCTTAGCCTCCGCAACCATCCTGAGAGTCTGTGAGGCAGGTGTATATTCTCTTTCAGCATTATTCACAAAAGTGTGAATTGTAAATTTAACATTTTCGGCCAAAACAGCAGAATTAAAAATATATTGGTGTTAGAAAAGGGATGACCTGAATTCACACACATACAACATGATCTTATTAACACCTGTTAATTTAATGTGAAGCTTAATTCTGACCAGCTTAAAAGTTCACTATTTTTGAAGATGGTTACCAAGAAGGACTGCTACCCAAATGATTTTGTTGCATATAAAGACAATTCTCCATTTCTCTAAACCCTGTGGATGTAATCAGCCATATTACCCTGCAGCAGCCAACGGAAACAGGTAGGTCTCAGATTGTCTGTGGCACATTCAGTTTCTACCCACTGAACTGTTATACTCTTTCCCCACAGTGAGGCACCAATGCACCGTCTTAATGTACAACCAGCAAACATATAGACTTTTCAACAGCGCCCATCAACTCCATGACGATGAATAAAGCAGATCAGATCTGCTGGACTTCTTTTGCTAAATATGTAAATATATATCTGTGTACAGTGATGGGGGTTGTTGCCGTGTAAATAACTATATATTGCAAATGGTACCGAATTCAAGCTTGCACACGGGTGAATGAAGAAGTGATCTCTTCGTATGCATACAGAGCATCATTATTCAGAGAGGCTGTGAGCATCCCTGCGCTTCCCCTCCCCGACTGGCTAGCCAGCCTTTGATTATGTGGTCCTTTGGAGTAGGCTGTAGTAATTAAGCCTTGCTCAGTGTCCCAAGAGAGATGCACAGAAGGTTAGTGATCCTTAGACATGACATGCTGTTATTTATAGATGATTAAGGCCTATTTATCTCTGTGTAAATGTTGTTAGAGATAGGATGGATTCTACTGCACATCTGGCACTGATTAGAATTCACCAGCTGCATGTCACAGGCTGGGCTGCTGGGGGTGGGGGAAGGGGCCCACGTTTAACCCTACAAGTATGGAGCGATACTGCTCACTGAGAAAACGTGACCGTAATGTTACACAAAGTATAGTTAATAAGTGAGGTACACCCTTTCATTTAAAATGTAGGCATCATCTGGAATTGCAATAGAACATGCTCATCAACTACTCTCTGTGTACAGGTTAACAGACCATTTATCCCGGAGCATTGATTTACATATGCACACTCATTTGTCAAGGTAGTTGTAAATTAGGAAGTACGCAATGCATTAAAACCATTTGAACACAACATGGGTCAGTTTGGTTCTGTAATGAAAATTGATCAGGACCATAAAGACCAAGGGACCTGCAATACAACCTGAAAAATAAAGACAAGCGGGTATTAAAGATCACTTGAGCAATTCAGCAGGGAACACGGTCCCTATCTGCTGCCAGCAGTTTCAAAAGAGCTGTTATCTGCACAATGTTATCCAGTTTTATCACTCTCCAGTTCTTATCTAAAGCAAACAATCACTGAAACAGCAGCAGATAAGGGCGCCTGACAAGGTACCTTCTGCAATTAAAGTTGAACAACAGATTTCAACCATGAGAACAGTTTAAAGATCCTTCCTCTGGGCTGCCCTCCCTCCTACCCTTCCCAATATGTAGGCAAGTACAGGGTTTCTGTGTCTTTAACCCATTCATAGCTGAAAGGGAACAGGGAAATGGAGTTACAGGAGCTAGTATTAAAAGGTTACAGTGTCACCCAAGGATGTCACGAAAGCTGAACATACATCCCACGTCACAACACAGTGAGGAGCTGGGCTTAAAAATCTGCATTATAAAATGTTCATTTAAACAAAGTAGACAAAAAATTTACATTTCATGAAAGCAATGTTCATTTGATAAGATTTTTTCCAAGTAAATAGTGACACATTAAAATAAATACCGTATGTATGCCCCCATTACACCTTCTGATAAAAGATATCATGAGTACTAAAATAAATCAGACGCCATGTTGTTCTCTATCTGAACTGCTTCTGTGTGTGGGTAAACTGTTCCATGGTGGTTTTTCATCAGACTTTTCTTTATAGCAAAAGTTCCAAGCAATATCAACACAAAAGAACCGGTTAATGACTAAACCATGATGAGAGCACTCAATCCAACTCCACTGAATGCCACAATAAGGGAAGACAGCCACTCCAAGCCTCATTATTGCTTATTCATAGGAAAAGGACACACTAAAAGGACAAGTGGCAAAAGAGTGCACACTGTTTTTTGTTAGTTTGTACATAAAAGATGTATTTATTAGCATATGGAAGGTAGAATCAGTATTACAAATAAAAAGGGAAAGCAATATAAGTTCAAATAACAATAACAATCTGAAACAGGAGAACAGGACAGCCATACAGCAAGGGAAAATGGACCCTCCACTATGTTGTAATAAACCACAGGGTATAGCGAAGCTATAGCAAGGGAGTTTAAGCACTTAGTGGAATAGGCATAACGCTATCCTATAAGAGACTAATGAAAGTATTTCGAATATCAGGCAGATTAGATGGGCCGACCGAATCGCTCTTATCTGCCGTCACATTCTATGTTTCTATCCTAAAAAGTTTGACGGATAGAACAGTCTTAAACTTTCAACGGAGATATTTTATTACTTATGTAAGATACACTAATGCGACTCTACGCTCTTAAAGGAGCACTTCCATCCCATAAAAATTAAGCTTATCTTACTTGCTAGAAAAGGAAGAAATTAAAGGATCACTATAGGGTCAGGAACACAAACATGTATTGCTGACCCTATAGTGTTTAACCCACCATTTAGGTGGAGTAGGGGTATTCAAAACAGTCTAAAGGGACACTGTGAGCACCATAACCCTTACAGCTTATTGCTGTAGCTATGGTGGAAAGAGTTTTATCTTTGAACCGGTCACTACACTACAAGACTTGATTGCTATAGACAGATAAAATAGAAGTAAAGCTTCTACATTACCTAATTTTTGGGGTGGCAAAACACTTAAAGGCTGCTTGACCAAACATAGGGGATGGCATGCCACAGATTAAACGGACTAACTACACAATAAAATAGAGGTAGGCTGGCCAAATGCTGCATAGTTTTATCCACAACCCCATTTTTAGATGTGCCGGCTAAGACGTGAAGGCACCATTGAGAGAAAGAGCAAGTCATAGCTTCACCTTCAATGTCCTTCTCTAACCCTTAACTTAGGAGGCTGCCTCTCCAGCAACTCACAGCTGATATTAGTGTGGGGGCATGGGATATTGTGCAGCCTGTGTGTGAAATGTTTTCTCATTCAGCTCTAATGCAATGCACTTGTAACTCTGTGAACTTGTAAACACATCCTTGTATGATAAAGTAATAATGTCTGACTTTACTGCCGCCCTGGCAGTGTACACTGCTGTTAGATCTGTTATTCTTTCCTCAAATCGGTTTCACTGCACACAATGCAATACTAGCATGGAGCAGAGCCCTGTGTGTGGCCGACAGGCGACCTACGGATAATTAACTATTGCTACTTGTGTGAACAAACCCCTACAACGTAAAACAAAATGGCCAAGAGCATCATAACATATAACGCTTTCTCAAGCACTACTGTGATCATAACCACACACTACATAACTAGTGAAGCCATTTACAGTGTAAGGCCAATATGCAATGCTTATTTCCTGAAAGTGCAGCTATCAATTTAATGGGAAGCGGAGAGCCTTACATAGTTTTGACAGCCATGTACCAAAGATAAGGCTCATGGTATCTGATGTCTAAGATATGAAGACAATGTATATGTTTCATCCAATCAGTTAATTGTAGAGAATGCGGATTTATCTGGTAACCAATGAACTGAGAATACTGAATGAGAAGGATCAGCTGGGGCTGACTACATTACATTGTTTACTATAGAAAGAGAAGAAACAATGATACACTGAAGGTTTACAGTTATGGAGGCTCATGCATTGAAGATCTTACAATCTCCAACCTGCCATAACATTGCAGGCTCTATTGTGGTGCATCATATAACGTTTGCTCCCCATCCCATTCTAAGCTTCTAAACACAAGGTGTAGGCAACCTTCGGCACTCCAAATGGTGTGGACTACATCATCCATAATGCTCATACAACTATAATGCATGCAAAGCAATACGGGAGATGTAGTGCACAACATCTGGGGTGCCAAAGAGTGCCTATCCCTGTCACAAACCCCACCATTAGACAGAATAGCTTCAGAAGCATTAGGAGTGAAGACGTTAAAAGAATAATGCAAAGCATAAATCTAGCTCTATGAGGGGAGAGTAATACAGGAAATAAAAATTATGTTAAAGGAACAATAAAGGTTTATGAATAAAAAACTATTGTTACCACTAGAGGAAACATCTTCCCACCCTGTACCTGATTCCAGTGCCAATGTACATGGTGATGGGTTGGGCTCTTCAGCCAATGGGAGCAGCATAATGTGCATGCATCACAAGCGCATTAGGGCTTTCCTATGGGGTTTTTTTTCCGCAAGGGTGAGAAGGAGAGGTAAAATGTGGCCAACACTCCAATAACAGGATGGGTGTGTGTATATTTTTTATATATATATATATACATATATATATATATATATATACACACACATATATATATATATATATATATACATATACATATACATATATATATATACATACATACATACATATACACACACACACACAAATAGCAGAAAGAAATGGCTGCTCACTGGACTAAAAAACAAAAAAAATTATTGAATAGTGTAAAAAACCGACCAACGTTTCAGTCCCCGTTTGGGACTTTCTTCAGGGTCTAAATAACAGGAAAACCTGAAGAAAGTCCCGAACGGGGGACTGAAACGTTGGTCGATTTTTAACATTATTCATTAATTTTTTTTTGTTATTTTAAGTCCGGTGAGCAGCCATTTCTTTCTGCTATTTGTGTCTATTGGAGCTCTGGCGTATGTACCCGGCGTTGGAATCAATTAAGAGTGAGTGCAGGGTTTATATTATATATATATATATATATATATATATATATATATACACACACACACACACATATACATACATATACACACACATTATAATTGAGATACTTTTTGTTTTAGAAAAAAAAATAAAAATTTGCGGAGTCACAGGGAGACCAAAAACTATATATGCCTGATTCACGTTGTTATACATACAAAGACAACAGATCATTGTTCTAATGTTCTAACCACATATACACAAATAGTTAACAAAATAAAGGGAAAAAAAAAACAGTCCAAGAACAGCAGAATTGGTAAAAGAGACCACAGAGACCATAAAGACTGAATGCTTGCATATATTTCGGAGCAAAATTATTGATACTATTCCAGAAGAAGGAGCTGCCAGAGGCACAAGCAAATCCTTTTAGGAGAACTCTGGTTTGTAAATGGTTAACTAAACACAGAAAACAATCCACACATATAGCAAATCCTGTGCTAGACTAGCTGTTTTGTGTTTTCAAACAGCCTACTTGTAAGCACACTTAAACCACTTTACAGCCTTGCCAAGTGCCAGGGCAGTTTACAAATAACTGCTGATTTGAATCAATTCATTACATGGATAAAGTCACTTGAACTCTGTCTTTAACTGTAGGTCATAGAACTAATGATTTACAACACATTCACCTCCCAGTAATGTTCTCTACAAACTGATCCACTTTTCTAATCATGCACTTTTACAATCACAGAATGCAATAACACACTACATGGCTACATAGATGTGATAGCACAGAATTAGAACTATGGGACACAACTTCACAAAAACAAACATTCTTAGATGTATCATTATTGATTCTAACTAGCAGTGTGGGCATACAGTCCTTTTAAATTATAACACATGTAAAAGATCCTCCCTGTGAGGCAGTAATAAATTGCATGCAGCTCAACAATAAAGATTTGCCAATAATGGCAAGTTCTGGTCACATGAAATCAGGGCTTGACAAAGTACAATGTGTGGCTGAACCTCTTCCTCAGATGTTAAACATGCTACTCTCTCTCACTCTCTCTCTCTCTCTCTCTCTCTCTCTCTCTCCCCCCCACCCCGAAAGAAAAAGTAAAACACAAAACCTGCTTACATTCATCAACTGCTTAGCTGATCACCTGCTATAAAACCTCATGTAACATTTCAAGTGCATATAGTCAAGCTTGAGGAATTCAGAATCCATTTGTTAAAGCAATTAAAAAGATTCTTAAAACGCACGAGACCTAACTGAATGCCAGAACATATATATATATATATATATATATATATATATATATATATATATATATATACACACACACACACACACACACACACACACACACACACACACTCACACTCAACTAGAAGAGAGAAAAGTTGTGAAATACAGAGATGGCTAAATACTAACCGGTTTTAGAAGGTTAGAATGTGTTTGCAAGGAAGGTCAAAACTCAAAAGAGCTTTGCAAGTGTGGAATGATACTGCATACTGAGAAGTAATTTATCTCAGAATATGCCAGGTTATTAAATTGAACAACAATTAAGTATTAATGAGCCTCAAGTGATAAGGAGGTAGAATTCAGGGACATTTGTATCTGCAATCTTATCTCACTGTGTGTAACATTAACCAGACTAAATCATGCGCCCAGCCTCTTTTAATCTCTCTGAGCTAAGGGTCTGATTACAGAATGTCAGGAGCCCAGAACTTTGTTCATTCATATCTAGTAATGTAGCAATAATAGAGTGTGTTTATACACAGAAAGCAGGCGCCCTTGAGATATATTCACAGCTCCACTGGGAGCCCTCTGCTTGCAAGATTGCTCTGTGTGTGACATTGTTGTTTTCTCTGTGACACACAGACAGCTCCGAGGAATAAAAGCACTTCTGAATCCTGTGACACAGACACACACTTACACTCACTAACTCAGGGGAAGATTGGCAAAGGTAGCACAGGGTCAATTGTCCCCGAGCCTGGAGCGCACATAAGTTGTGTGCTGCAGCCTCACATGACCTTTTTCTTGTAAGTTATGTTGGGCTTTTATTGGCACAGTACAGCAGGAATTACATTATTCGGGTCCCATTCCAGCCCGGGAATGTATGGGTTAATGTACCACCCTTTTGTGCTTGGGTGGGTGGGTGGCCTGGGATTATTTCTGTTTGTGCCCCTATGTTAAACGTTGCCAGTCTTCTACTGAACACAACTCTACCTACACATTGGTTAATGCTAAATGTTTACCTCCAGTACACACTGCTCTATGCATATATGCACTTGTACTTGTGTAAGTATGTAAAATGTACCATGTGTGCAAGTCAGTGATCAATGCACTTTCATTGATATGTAAAATATTAACATATTGCAGTGCATAGTAAATATGATTTCTATTGAAATGTAAATTTCCATGCTGCTTTAATACTTACATTTTCCCTCTTTTAACTTAGTTCATGACTTCAACTGAAAATGTTCCTGGTCTCAAACTGTCCCTAATACAGCTGCAATAACTGCCTTGTGTAAATACTTAGATAGCTTGCCATGGTATACTTTAACCCAGTGCCTACAGATCACCCCCTTCCTCTGTCTCTGGGTTAGTATCCTTAGTTTTAACTTGCATTGATCGTAGCTACTAAATCTCCAACAGAGCCTGCTGTCTGAGCCAGGAAATTCAGGTGATCTAAGAAATAGGTTGACAAATATTGAAATGAATAAGCTTTTTCTTTTTTTTCTTTTTTAAGAAATATTAAACATTACATTTAGCTATAGTTTCTCCTTTAACATATAAAGAATGTCAAACTTAAGCCTACCACCATTATGGGGAATGATCTTGAAGAATTGGGGTTGATGAATGCAATATACACTGTGGAGGCCTTCATAGTGTATACCAGGGCTAGGCAACCCTCGACACTCAACATGTGGATTACATCTCCCTAAATGCTTTGTCAGCATTATGACTGTAAGAGCATTAGTGAAGTCCACAACATCGGAAATGCTTTATTGACATTACCATGCATTAGCCACTCCAGTTGTTCCTTAGAAGGACACTCCAGGCATCAAAATGTTAATAGTTTTAGTCTCATATTCATACTGTCCACATTTAAAGCTCTTTAGGTTTGCTACAAAATGAAGAAAGTTTTGGAGCTTTCCCCCATATCATCGACTAATCTTTTTAGATAGCAACTTCTGTATTTGTATGTATTTAGCTTAGCTAATGACATGACTGCCACACATTCCTCTTATTATTGCCTCCCCCCACCCACCCTTTTTTGTTAGCATGGCATTATAGACATGAAATGGAGGAGGACAGGCTGTGGGTCAGAGTCAAGGCAAAAGCGAAGCTTACACTGATCTCTCATAGGCTGAGCTACCCTGTTCACCTTCCAACCAGGAAGATGTTTTGTGAAAAAAAGAAAAAAAAATGTTTTAATAATTATTATTTAACAAAGTTAAATAGATTTGAACTGGTGGAAAACAGCATAATATGAAGCCAAAATCAATTAAATACACTTAAGCTATGTTAGTGCCCAAAGTGTTGCTTTAAGTACCAAAACAATGGACAACTGTAACCTAAATATTTTTTTTAAATAAGACTTTTCATCAAATATTGAACGGAACAGATGTTTTGTTAAACCAAGTATACAGGGAAAAAAAGTTAGAAATTCCAATATCTACCTTGAATATAATACAGAATCCTTCATCCATATACATGCACATTTGGTCTGACATTGTTTGAAAACCGACACTTCATCTCTATGGTCTTTCTTGCTTCTATGTAGGTTGTGAAGCAGGGAAGACAATATAGACTGTTTTCAAACACTGTCTGACCAAAGGTGCATGTATACGGCTAAAGGAGCATGTCTTATAGTAAAGGTAGGGAGGAGTTTTTCATATTAAAAAATTTAAAAAAAAATACGTGATGGAATGACATAAAAAATTGTTTCTGAGGTGACAGATGTCCTTTAAAAGTGACCCAAAATGACTGGCATAAGGACTGGCATTTAAACCCAGATCCCCGCATGAAACATGTTAGGTAGGATGTAGAACTTTTACTAGTCATTTATATGATTTTTTTAAAGCAGATTAATCACAGTGATGTTGTCCTAAAACTGGGGTTTGTATACATTTTTGTATTCTACATTTTAAATAAATTTGTGAGGTTTTCTTGCTAATGAAAAGACTGCATTGTGAGCAAACCCAGCATACCAATAGGACCTTGTCCCTTCTAAGGTGAAAGGGCTTAGGGTATTTTATAAGAAAGGCACAAATGCAGCAAACCTAGTTTGGTATAAGTAATAAAGTATTTACTCGAATCGAATGCGTGCCTCAATTTTTGAAACCTGGAAGTTAAATGTTTTTGCTGGCAAATGTATTGCGCATTTATACAAGAAGATACCACTATACAACATTGTGCTACAATGAAAATGTTTATTGCCACGTAGTAACATTGATGGCATTTCAATTTTAGTATTACACGTTAAGTCTATTCTTTCTTAAGCCCTCTTTCAGGAACAACATTTGTGTTTTTGAATTCCCCCGTTTGAATTCCCCCGTTTGAATTCACCGGAATGCAATTTGCCGTAAAATTTAGCATTTTGCTCCGAATGTAATGCACTATAGAATGTAATGTGCACTCAAATTTTGGAAACTTTATTTTCCAAAAAAAAGGAGCACATTAGATTTGAGTAAATAATTTAAATATGGAAAGGGTTCTGTGGCATTTCTGATTATAAATAAGACACACCTAAATTGTGATGACTACAGGATTCTAATATTGGAGCAGGCATTTAACACACACTGCTCAGCCATAAACACCATCACACGAGTTTAAGTAATACGCTGTTATTTACACACATTTGCTTTTTCTGCACATCCCCAAAATGATTTAATTAGGAATTCAACGTTCAACTTATACCACATATGTAACATAACAGATGCACTGTTACACCTCCAACACAGAGTGAGATGTTTGACATGCTACTAAACATGCATGAAATTATGAAACAGATGTATAGAATAGCTATACAACATTTACCATCATTGTCATTTAAAAGGGCTACACATATAACAAGGGAAGTACTCTAACTGAAATACATTAGGTCAGAAATTGCCAAAAGGTAGATTCTCAACTGATTTAGAACTACCACTCCCACAAGGCTTTGCCAGTCAAGCATCATGGGAGTTGTTTCTATAGATGCAAAAAAGGGCATGGGGGAGGCGATGACACTTCTTTTTCAATGATAAATAATATATTCATGAAATGGTGTTCATCTACAAAATTATATTTCTAAAAACTATAGAACATGAAGACTTGTATTAAAGATCTTAAAGGGACAGTCTAAGCATCTTAAGAAACCATAACTACTTCATCTAAATGAAGTTGCTATGAAGCCAGGAGCTCCTGGCATGCACTCTTCCCTCAAGGGGTTAAACAATCCTCAAACAGTTTAACCCCAAAGTTGCCTCACCCCAGCGTCGTTTCGGCTTCTAAAATGTTAGTTTCAGGAAGCACAGAGAGCCGGCAGTTAGGGGGCTGAGAGCGGTCTACATTTTATATCCAAAGTGTGACAAAATAAGTTTCAATTTATAACATTAATTAACTCAGTATTTGTTTTTAATTTCCTGAAATGAGAGAAATAAAAAAATGATTTTTCTTTTTTTCCGTGGTTTCTAAATTTCCAGAAGCTTGACATCTTTAGCTGTACCTCAGTAGCTTTGGATTTAACTTTTTGCCACCCAAACTCTAGCTCATATGTAATGAGACAAAGCCAGGACACTTCGTAGCATGAAACCAGAATCCCACATTTGCAGCCGGTGCATGCGATACTGAATAATTCATTAGGGATTATCATTAAGACTGTAAAATGCTGGACATACTAATACTGATCACTGTCAAATGAAAATTATTTTTTATTCTGTCAGCCATATCTTTATCTCCAGCGGGTGGATATATTTCTGTCTTTATTTATTGCCTTTCCTTGCAGTTCATGAATTGTCAGGGATTGTTAACTGCACTGAACTGACATAAATTCTTGACCGTCATCCGGTAGTGACACAACTGCCTCAGGCAGCAACAGATACGTCTGTTAACAACTTTCACTCAATTTCTTTCCATCTTAGAACAGATGGAGGCTGAAGCCATCCAAAGGCACTCGTTTTATTAGCAGCACTTTCAATGAGTAATGTGCTCCTGATCAGGTAGATTCTAGCAGTTCTGATATAGAGATGCCTGTAGGGTGCATGAAACTAAAGGATGCAATAAAACTGTATGAGTACCTCCCACAGACAAAGAGTCATAATAAATATATATATATATATATATATATATATATATATATATATATATATATATATATATATATATATATATATATATATATACATACATACACACACACACACACACACACACGCTGATAAAGTCTCCAACAGCTATTAAGGAAAAAAATATATATTTCTTGCTACAACTGACCAACAAATCAGGTATAGTGGGGTTTTATTCCAAGGTCAGAGGTGAATCTCCACGGAATTAGACACTGTATCAAATTCTCCAGACCGTGGCATGGCTCCTGCATGTACTTGTGAATGTGTGATTGGTGATTGGCATGAACAAGAGCCAAGTGTACACAAAGGGGTTTTGCTGCCTTTTAGGCACCTGATACTCTACGACGTGCTTAAACTTGACAAGATCAGCTTGCACAATGTTCAGATCCTGTTCCAAGCCATTCCTTTGCACATCAGGTTACTGGCTCCTCTGGCAATTAAAGGTTTATAGAACTTGCAGGCTAGCTTTTACACAAGTTAGTTTGTACACTCGTGACAAACAGGACATTTCCTTACACACAGTTTCCTTGTACAGCTAAACAGCATCTTTCAACATACCAATAAAAATATAATAACAGTGGCTAACAAGGTATATTTAACATCTAACAAAGTCATATATAAACCGTTAAACTGCAAACAATTATTTATTTATAGAATATTTTACCAGGAAGGATACATTGAGATTTCTTTCGTTTTCAAGTATGTCCTGTGTCCACAAAACATTGCATTGCTCAAAATTAACTAGCTTTAATTTCTGTACATGTTGCCTTCACCTTTGTGGTGTATGCCTCACTTAGCCACTAGAGGGCAATGATGTCACAGAGAAGTCAGTCTGAAGCTGTCCTTGTAAGCCCAGCCAGCACAAGCCTTCTATTGGCACAGGTGGTGCTGTCTGCTTACAAATAAAGATCAGGTTGAGTAATCTCCTGGGTGTTCGGCAGACATGATGTCATAGAGGAAGATAAACCACACTTCATATAACAGGGTTCATTGCATCTTTCTCTCCTAATGGAACATGCAGCAATGCACAGGCAGTTAACAGAAACTAGTCTGTCTAGAATCTCGGGTTAATCAAAGAAGATATTAGTGTTACGCAAAATCAAACTATTTAACCTCACTTGTACAGTAGGCAATTTAGGTCAACTGGCAAAATTAAAAGAAAAACTATAACAAAATAAATGGCAAGAACAAAGTAGGACTGTGTGTGTGTTCTTTGGAGTAGGAATGCACTTATAAACGGCTAGTTATGTCAATGATGTAAGGGCTGCTTTGGAACAAACATCAGGGGCAGCAAATTCCATCCAGTTTGTCCCACCCACTGCTGGATGTTCTCATGTGTCAGTTCAGCAGCCTTGCTGCTTTCACTATGACCTAAAACAGGCCTGGGAGCAGCTCACTCTACAAAGCTTTCCCAAGAGGCTTTTCAATCCACAGCTTTATGTTTCCATAACATGTTCTCACTACGCAAACAGCACACTGCACTTAAAGGCCTCCATGTTTACCTGGGGCTATACGTGGGAACAGGTAGCAGCTATACCTGTTCTCTGGATAGGATTACTGTGCTACTGCTTTAACAGATTCCTTGCAGGGCACAAAGGAACATCTTAAAGGCACGATATGGGAGCAGGCAGGAGGTTTCCCATTACATTGCTAGGTTAATAGAATTGTGATATGTATGGCTTTGATGAACGGATAGGCAAATTTGAAGAATCTCCTCTCCTATTACATACAGGTAATATATGTTCCTATTTACTTATTGCACAACCATCTATTCATCGCAAGATAGTCGGGGAAGTTCTGTTTATGCACAGGTTCCCTAGGGTAAAACTTCAAAAGGATGGTTCTAACAGAACCCAGAGATTTTATATTTATACAAATTAAATGGATAGTAAATGTGTGTTCTATAATAATTGCACGCTGTGATTTTATTTCAGATTATTAATGATCTTATTTTATGATCTTGGAATGGCATTTTTAACACTACAAGTAACATCATATACCAACACTGTTACAGTCCTGGTCTGCCTGGTATGAAGGTGGCATGGAGAGTGGTACATTTCTAGATTAACAGTTTATCCAAAATCTGCCTGGAGAAAATAAATGGGCACCCAGGGGCTCCAGCAACCCAGATCAACATCTTAACATCAACCCGGATTGACATGGGAAAAAAAACTGGCACTGGGTGCATTAATTCCCAGATTAACATGAACTCAGATATAACTGGCAGAAAATGGGGCTGGTCCAGTTTTGGAAGAGAATACGCGTAGCTAATTTCTATATCTCTTGTGCACAAAGTAATTTTTACAACTCACTGCCCACCTGCTACTGACAATTCAGCTTACAGGAATGGGTTTCCTATGAGGCACATATGTCTCTCTGACCCCGAGTTTATGACTGAGAGTTTCCTTATAAAATTTACTTATATACTCAAACGGTTTGCAGGTGATCCGGGCTTCAGAAGGCTTATGGGAGCAGAATTTTCAATTAATCCCTTTTAGTTATTACTAGAATTTATAAAGCGCCAACATATTCTGCCTTGTGTGTGTGTGTGTAGGGGGGAGGGGGTGGAGGAAGTAATAACAAAAAAAACTAAATACCATATACACAGACCAATACACAAAAGGTAAATAAGGCCCTGTCTGTGAGCGAAGATCCAGCCATTGAAGCGCTTTTATACAAAGCACTTAATTAGCATGAGAGCTTACAATCTTGCAGATATATCCCAAAAGGATTACTTTACAATGTGTTGGGAGAACCTAACCTCAGGTACTTAAAGTTTTAAATAGCGTTAAACCTCAAGCCATCAGTATAAGGGTGAAAATTTAAAGTCCTTTCAAGACACACAGAGGAAAAATGAGGAGACCACCACAAACCCCAACGTTTTGACTCTAGGTCTTTTTGTCAAGGGGATATTGAGATCCCAACAATTTGGCTATAGCTCCTTTTCAGGGTAGCTCAAGATCTGCTTGAAAAAGACCTAGAGTTGAACTGTTGGGGTTTGTGGTCTCCTCTTTTTGACTATCTGGAGGGAACACTTAGAGTTCATTAGTATTATTTATTTCTGCAAAGCAATTTGTGGATTCTGTAGATTATTTATTGTCAATGTGCATGATATTCCTTGAATGCTATGTAATGGATTGTATCATATGCATTTCTTTTTAATCAAATTTTTATACTAATAAGGACATATTTTGCCATATATAGAGTGCTATGGTACATTATAATATTTACCATTTCTATGACTGGCAAGGAAATGGAGTGATATCTGTAAGAAAACATTTATATTAACCGGTTAACGATTAATAGCATCATGACCGGTATTTTAGAATATAAAGAGATTTGGGTCACACCTGGTCTGGACTTAAACCATTATCCATAGAGCTAACAATCCAAACAACTACACTATCAGTAAGATGTGATTATTTTTTTCATAAATTAAAAACAAAAACAAAAAAATAATGTTTTTTGTTATGGATAATAAGTTGGAGAAACACATTAGACCGTTATTATTAAGCAAAACAGACATACTGTTGGCTAATAATCAGGCCTCTCACCCCCTTGGGGTATGTGTAGTAATAGACTTGATAGTAGATCCAGATATATGAATGTCTTCAAAGAAATGGATAAAAAGAGCCATACATGGTGAAGTACGTAGGAAAATTACAAAAGATATTTATTGATTGCATTAAGAGTTTTTATTGTTTTCTTTATTTTTAATATTTTATTCATTTCCTCTGCTTGCTCTGCTGCCCAAATTGGAATTGTGGTTCTATTTTCTACACTGCCATCCAGTTTCACTGAGAGTGAAGATATGCCTATTACATCTTTATGTCTGTAAGTGCAATCAATAAATATATTTTGTAATTTTCCTACGTACTTCACCATGTATGGCTCTTTTTATCCATTTCTTTGAAGACATTCATATATCTGGATCTACTATCAAGTCCATTACTACACATACCCCAAGGGGGTGAGAGGCCTGATTTTCATCTCTGGTTGTGAGTTTGCTACTAGCTTCACATTTTACTACAATAATTATACTGTGTTACGCTATGATTTGTATTTTTTCATTTTAGACTCTGGTTATATTCTCCAGGTTGCATTTCACATTGTATGCTTATTGAATGTGGTTTCCACTTTGTTGTCTCTTGTTTTACTACTTTGGGTGTTAGTGAGGTTCACCTGGGACCCTTTCAATTTAGCAGATTTAATATCTGTAGTTAGCTTGTATACTATTTCTCTTTTTTTAACTTGCCACTTAACCTCAGACTCTCAGCCAGTGATGGCCAATAATATCGGGTGCTTTGGCTGGGACTATACAACTTTATCTGCAGGGGGCCAATATTTAAAGGGACACTATAGTCACCTGAACAACTTCAGCTTAATGAGGTTGTTCAGGTAAGAACTATAGCTCCCTGCAGCTTCTCTCGTGTAAACACTGTATTTTCTGGGAAAATACAGTGTCTACATTGAAAGCTAGGAACACCTCCAGCTGCAGTCACTCAGAGTGAACCAGAGGGACTTCGGAGTTGATGGAGGCATAATATCCATCCACTCAGATCTGCTGTCAGCAGAGCACAGGGCAGCACTGTGGTCAGCATCCTGTGATTCAGTATCTCCTCCCTCTGCATGCAAACACTGATCTTTCCTCATAGAGATTTATTGATTCAATTCATCTCTATGAGGAGATGCTGATTGGCCAGGGCTGTGTTTGAATCATGCTGGCTCTACCCCTGATCTGCCTCTTTGTCAGTCTCAGCCAATCCTATGGGGAAGCACTGTGATTGGATCAGGCTACCACGTCAGCAGACTGCTTGTTTTTCTGAGTCTAACAGCATGCAGATTTACAGCTTCAGGCTTGAATACAGTAAGATTTGTACTATATTTATAGAGGCATGAGGGGCCCAGGGGGGCTAGATGGCGGTGTTAACACTATAGGGTCAGGAATACAGGTTTGTGTTCCTGACCCTATAGTGATCCTTTAACCATATGTTAATGTAGTAATGACTCTTTTATTCCATTTAATGTTTTGATGTATGTCCTCATTTGTACCCAAGATTGCCAGATCACCAAGCATTTCACATTTTGTCAGACAGGATGTGAAGGTGATGCCCAGCAGTACATGAAACGGATGTGCTCCCAGTGTGCAATTGCAATGGTTCCCATGAGATCCCAGCTGTTAATATAACTGAACTGAATTCACAGCGAGAATACACAACTACCACAAACTGCCTGGGCAGCACTTTCAAGTTCTGTCTGACAAAATGCAGAAATATAAAATGTCTTGCAAAATGGTTATAACCATATTATATAAATAATGTATAGATTAAGAAGAAAAAAAAACGCTTTGTTATCACATGCTCGATTGTATACTGTGATAGATGATTAGGTAAGATAAATATGGAGGAAAAAAAAAATCGTAGCTCACCCGTATCGTTGGTCAATATCAATTACACATTAAACAATGTTAAAGGCCAGAGGTCACAGTCAGCGTGCGGCATGATGCAAAGCCTATAATCAGGAGGTGCTGTGTCCTTATATTAACAGCTCCAGAAAAGGATACATTTAATTTAACAGCCAGGTGTGAATAATGCTCTATCAGATCAGGATTACAATGCTGAGGAAAACATGTTCTAGGTCACAAAGACAAGCTGTGAAAGGGGAAAGTGTTAATTTAGTGCAAACATAATCTTTCCTCACTAAAAGGTTAGCTGATGCAGGAATGTCTTGCTAGTGGAGGTGATGAGAGGCAAGAATAGGAATGCAACTAATTAATGAATGACAGAGGACCACAGGGAGCCAAGCATGTAACAAGTATGGAATTATCTGCTAAACATACAGACACTACTAAGATACAGTTGACATGAGGAACTTTGAACTTTGCAGGTATTTTACAAGCTGTAATAGTTTATCTTTTATAGCTTAATCCCATCTTTAGAGTGTCACGTTAATGTACAAGAGCTTTAAATAGAACGGACAATAAAAGCTCTATTTATGTCTCGATGCCCTTTGTTCTTATTCTATTTCCATAACATGCAACACATACTATCTTGCTACATATCATAACTTCATGTACAGTGGAAAATGTTGTCTGACGTGCCAGAAAAGTTCACATTTAAAAGTTCACATTTGGGTCTACCAGAATAATTAAAAGCATAAAACTCATATTTGACATCTGGTGTTCAATACGCACATCTTCCAACACTCAAATAGTCAAAGAGGGGCACTACTGCATCACTTAGTCCAGGACACTTTATGGTCTACGGCAGTGTTTCTTAACCTTTTTATAGAGGCACAAATTATGTACATGCCATTAGCTTGGTGACTCTTTTTTTCAAATGTATCCGAATTCACGGTAAAATAATGTCTGCTTAACCCCTTTATTAGGTTTCTTTCAGTGTCAGTGAGGAGCCCATTGCAATGGGAAAGGCAGGTCCCACTACAGTAAACAATTCGTGCGGACTGTTAATTAGCCTGTTCTGACCAACGAGGATACCCTGAAGCCGTATAGGTACCCAGTTTTGAGTGCAGAACCATTAGTGGAGAAAATCATAACAGAGGAATCTGGGTCCCAACAGAGGGACCAAGAAGAACTATCCATCCAAAACAGGGAGACATTTAACAATGTTTAACAGTAATGTCCAATATACAGAAATGGAGAAATACATATATTTACTTGTATAGGAATACATTTCTCAAGTTACAATATTTATTTTTACACATGTTAATATATGTATAGGTGTTAGTATCCAGGAGGCACCAACTATACTAATAAACCACAGAGATGCAAGTGTTTGTGTGATCATATGTTTATTTCATGAATAGTGTGGTGACCCATTTCTTTAGTTTAAAAATAAAGTTAAAATGATGTTGAAGGATATTGAAAACGTGAAATTGGTGAACTTGTTTTCTAATTGAAAAGTCTTTCATTAACCAATTTCTCTGCACAGGACATTTCAATGTGCCCTAATCAGTGTTACAGAATGTACAAGCAAAGCAGATGGATGTTCGCCATGTGTTCCAATAAACAATAATGGCCTCACTATCTTTAGTGAGAGTCCATTGGCTGCCACAGGTTGATCCCGAGGCCAAAACTCTCTCACATTGCCTCCCTTGCCAGACTGTAGTCTGCTCTCTGTAGGCTGCTTAAAGGGACACTATAGTCACCAGAACAACTACAGCTTAATGTATAATCATTGTCTTCAGACATTCGTATGCAAACACAGCCTTTTGAGAGAAAAGGCAGGGTTTACATTGCCCCTAGGGACACCATCAGAGGAGTGGCCACTGAAGGTGCTTCCTTCCTCAGTGCTGCACAGTAAGCAGCCCTGCCGTTCAGCATCTCCACGTTCTGCATGGGGAAGCTGAATTTTCCTCATAGAGATGCATCTCTATGAGGAGGTGCTGTTTGTCCAAAAATGTGTTTGACCTTACTAATTTTAGCAAAAAAGTAAAAATAAAATAGAAATCAGCAAAAATAAAGTGCCTTGGCAAATTTTTGGGGACAATTCTGATATTACCAAGGGGGCGGGGGAAGGGGCCAGGGATATGGGAGGGGGGGGCGTGCAAGACACCTAAATGGTGGGTTTAGCACTATAGGGTCAGGAATACATGGTTATGTTCATGACCCTATAGTGCTCCTTTAAAGTGTCAGGCTGTTTCTGGGCAACAGCAAGGGTCTCTTGCACCTGTTGTGTGACAGCGACAGGCCGTCCCTGCAGAGATTACTTAAAATTCATGGATAACTAGTCTAATTCAACTCAATGGGGGTTATTCACTAGGCATCACATTTCATTTAGCCAAGTTCATTTAAATTTGGCTGATAGAAGTCTTCTGAGGTTCACTCTACTGACCAAATTAAAAACACATGGAGCCAAATGGGTATTCTTTTTCTAAGTATTCTTTTTTTCAAACGGATCGCAGTGCAGCACTGAGATTTGTCAGCAATTAGCTGCATGGCAGCCTTACAGTAAGGGAATGTCTGCTGAATTGTATATAGGGCAGGGGAGAATTGATTTAGAGCTGGTCTGAGCAGAGTTTGACTAGTGTAATGGTCACCAACCAAGGGAATTCATGGTGATACAAAGACATTTAAAACAATACTTGTCTTTAAGGAAGGGCCGAATCGGTTTCACATATTGAGCATTAGCAATGTACGTTTTGTACATACTTGAACACCATTATTTGGCTGGGTGTTTCTGCTCACCCTCACAGCCAATCAATGCTATCCAAATGTGTTGCTACTGCAACTTCTGAGGCAGGCACAGGCTTTCTCAAGTTAACCAAGTGTCAAAGCCAGTAGTACAGCTTCGGGTAGAAGGGAAGGTGGCAGTGGGCACATGGCAGATCACAAATGGTTTGACTACTTATTCTTAGTGACGACACCAGGGGTTATGGCGGTTAAACAAGTGGTTATGGTGCTTGGAATGTTCCTTTAAAGAGGACAAAATCAGAGCCTATATGACACCAGAATGGTAATTAAGCTAACTGAAGTCATTTATCCAAGTAAATGCAAACTCAAACCAGCCACTAAACAAAGGAAATGAGGGCAGCCTCAATATGGACAAATGTATATAAGCTGAAACCACTTAGTGATAAAGGGACTCATTATTCTCCTTTTAGCAAGTCTCTTATTAGAGATCACATCCTGCATGGAGTATTTTACACTTTCTGATTTGGATGGCTGAAAAATAAAAATATTAAAGCACAGAACAGAGGAAGCAGGTCCACGTACAATTTAATATCCACAATGGGCCCGGGGCAATTCACTGCCATATTAAACCCTGGGTTTCAAAAGGCTTTAAAGATGCACTCTAGGCACTTCATTTTGTTGAAATTGTTATGTGCCTTCCCATGGTTCTGTGTTAAACCGTTTTTGAATGGTTTCAAATAAAATGAGAATCTTTAAGCCCGGCAGTCTGGCCACTCACTACTGCATGGGCCAATGATCTCTGCTTTTCTATGAGAAGCTTTCGGAACGACGGTGGAGCAGCACGTGCAACAAGACTGTCTTGAGCTGGATTACATGGACGTTTACTTTTAAGCTTTTAACATTTTTTAATTTTTAACGTGGGACCAATTAAATCTAAAGAAATTAATTCACAAAGGTTTAAAGAACTATTTTAACCTTACAGTGATCTTCTAAATATGTGGTAGCCTGCAGGTCATCGACCAATGGCTAACAGCACGTGATGTGATATTACACTGAGCACCAGAGAGCTTAGAAATTGTTCAATGGTATGTCAAAAGCCTTATATTTGCAAGA
The DNA here is from genome assembly GCF_036172605.1 of Pelobates fuscus. Classification (NCBI taxonomy): domain Eukaryota; kingdom Metazoa; phylum Chordata; class Amphibia; order Anura; family Pelobatidae; genus Pelobates; species Pelobates fuscus. The sequence continues at coordinate 144,948,755 of NC_086321.1, read as the reverse complement.
GAAATTACCTAATTTTAGTCTCTTCCTTGGCTCATAAAAATCGAAATAATTTGGAATATTATAGCAAACAATAAATAATCGCACAAACATCTAGAATCCATGAGTGCACTGCTGGCCTACTTTATCCATTCAAGAGCCTTTTCCGCTATCCACAAAAGGATTTTCCAGGATAGATCTGATTTAAACCAAGTTGATTTAAAAGGACACTCCAGACCACTAAAGCACGTGACGAACGTGTTCTCTTTTTTCATTTTACAAAAGCTGGCACATTGACAGAAAGGGGAGTGTAACAAAGTTAATTTGTAAATTAGACAACAGGTCATGTTACTTCCTTTTTGTTCAGCTCAGTAGAGCTACCCTCAAGTGGCAGTAATTGCTCAGAGCACCTGCAAAGAAGCGTTGAGCTGTATGGAGTCTGTGATTGGACAGCCACAGAAAGTCTGGGCGGGGTTAGAAGGGGAGGGCTTGTAAAGGCTGCAGACTAGAGACATGCAGATTTTGGAAGCTTGTTTTAAATATATCCCTAATGAAAAAAAAATCATAATTAAATGAATGCATGTTTTCACAGGGGTATATGTACAAAACTGTGATTTCTTTTTATTTGGCCAGTGCCCCTATAAATCATGATTTAAATCAATAGTCAGTAAGACATTTTAAAAGTATGTTTTTAAACTTAAAGACTCATTCTTGCAGGTTTTTATAATCTTTTATTTGCGATCAGCTGTAGATTTCATATTTAGAATAATAATGTTTCAGATTAGTTTAACAGTTATATCAGAACTGATTTTGTGATTACCATAAATACATAGATAATATTATAACTCTCTCCAGTTTTATAAATTACTCATACTTGGATAACAAACTAAATTTACTACCAGAATTGCAGACACACAATCAGTTCATTGGAAGGGAATAACTTTATTAGCTTTCTATCAACCCATTTTTACAATGCACATAAGAAAATAATTGACACATTTTGTATGGTATGGTACTTTCGTGCTGGCATCAGATGCCAATTTTGCACAAAATTAATATTGGGTATGAGTACTGACAAATAGTCACATGTATGTGATTGTGAACAGTTACTGGTAAGAGAAGAAAACAAGCAATAGGCTTTAAGGGAAGGAGGGTGGAGAATGCACCACACACATGGTCAATGTTCTTAAATCCTATGTGACTAGGCCTTTACACCTTTATATATCTAGTTTGGTTATACTGTCTGTCTTGCTTGGCTGCAACAAAGGCAAGTTTGGTAGCTACAGAAAATCTAGCAAAATATTTCTCAACTCTTGTATAAACATAAGCACAAATAAATATCCACAAATTCTATTTGCACCCAAGATTTAGGAATTTTGAAACAATAAATCTGGCTTATTGCTAGGTTTTGCTCATTTGAAAGAGGGAAAAAAATACAGTTTCAAGGCTTGAAATAATGCTAAATGTTATTTTATACAGACCACATCACATCATATGGTCTACAAATACAGACCGATCCCCTCCACCCCATGTGGACAATTCCTAATCTTCCAATCATTCCCTTTGATATAAGGAGTCTTTCATTATGTGGGTTGCTGGCACAGAGTCGAATGGAATAAAACTCTTAAACTCTAAATTCTCAGTATACTTTGCCTTCTTTGAAATATGTGATAATCTGATGGAAAAATAGTGAAGTACTTAGGCCTGCTGCAGGGTAATTAAATCCTCTCTGAAAAGCAATCCATTAATATGTAACTGAACTATCCATGCAAGCACTACCCACAAGTGAGCTACCCATAGAGCATTTTTGCAATTACACATGTTGGCAATACTACTGTCGATGTGTCACTCTTCAAAAAAAGCAAAACATCTGTCTCATTTAACCCTTTCAAGCCCAACTACAAAAGCAATGACACTTCACGATAACTCATCTCAACAATCAAGGGCCACAAGTGATAAGTGATACCATATTTGTGTCACTTTCTCACACAACTGAAGCACAGACTTAATTCTAGAATTGCTTTATATTAAAGTCATAAATCCTCTGTATCACTTGGGTTTATCAAATCATCAAGTGCCTGCTTAAAATACTAGGAATTACATCTCATGAGACATACATAATCTTACTAATGATTATTCATCCTCCCTAATTATCATTACGACAACAGATCGTTAGGGAAGAAATCCTATTCTGGTACTCAATGTGTTAAGTGTGTAAGAGCTCCTTGTGTGCTAGAGAGAGCCTTTAACCTTTCTTTTGAAGGGAAGACAGAAAAGCACTTTACACTGCAAAGCTTCATCTCTCTGCTGCTGTTGTTCACAGTGCCTTGGCAGCAAAGGTGTAAACTGGCAGCTGAGTGGATAATGAAAACGGAGCTCTTGTGATGGAGAGGAGGCTATTTGTCTGCTGTGGCCTGGGATTAGCTAATTCCAGCTCTGCACTCTGTGCTGTGAGATCCCCTGGTGGATTGGGCGAGCAGCTGTGAATTTGAAGCAGTCACAGATTATTGCTGCAATAGAGGAGACAGCCATCTGTGCCCTTTTCACAGTGTGCTGCTGCTCCTTTTCCCTGAGACCACGAAGCCCCCAACTCGCCCCTCCTCCCCCCCTTTGGTACAGACTGACACAAATAATTCACCATCTTGACAGCACTGAGAAAATAAAGGTGATATGCTTTTTACAGCATTTCTCATTAAGCTAAGCAGGCCAGTATGCATTTCCCCGCTTTACGGCTTAAAAGCAGAGAACCCACAATAAACAACCTCCATTTCCTACAGTCAGACCATTTTGCTTTCATCAATAATGTAGTGCAGCCACCTGTTTGCGAGCAGACCCAGAAAATAATGATTTTACATTGTAGCAGAACATTTTCTCTGGGATCCAATGATTAACCCTTCCAAATCCCGCTAATGCTTGCAGAGAACCAATCGAGGAAAGACATTTGAGTCGTACCTGATTTAAATGTTTCAGGGGGAATTTTTTCTTGAAGTGGTCTTTCCCTCTCTCCAGTTCTCTCTCTAAGCTCCCTGCATCATGGTTGTGTCCATTCTCACTAGGTTCTGCAGAAATGAAGTTCCCCGATTCCCTGGGTTTCTTTGCTGGGTGCCGTTCACGTATCTTTTCTCGTTCAGGGGGCTTTAGTGATAGGTCCTTCTGAAAAGAAAGGAAACATCTGGGTGAGCTGCTTGTTTTAAGAAGAGATAGAAAATAACATTACTATAATTAAGGCAGAAAAAAATAATTCATATATAGGTGATAACTGGCTCTAAGACATTTCTTTTCAAAGACCAATATAAAAAAAAAAATATATATATATACATATTATAATAAAGGTTTTCACTCTCAAAGTGACCATTACGGATTTGCTAGTAGCATAGGACTTTAATTTATAAGTACTGTGTGCGTAGATAGACAGACAGTCGCTTCGATATAGAAAATAAGTGATGAAAAAGACAGGGCACTGCCAAAAGTGCTCTAATATAGCACAGCTCTAGAACAATACCTTTGACGAACATCATACAATAAGAACCTATCAATGTAGTCGTAATATTAAGATATAGAGCTGGAAATCTTAGAACCACAAAACAAATAGATCAGTGACAGCACACATTCCAATACGTCTGTTGATATATTTAAGAAATAACCGTTTTGCCCTGTAAAATATTCTGGAGAAGGGGAAAATAAGATTGGCATCTGTACAAAGAAGTCAATTTCACAGTGGACCAAAATTTTAATTTGGGTCATGATCAACTAACTATCTTCCCAAGTTTGTTCTGCATTCAGAGATCCATTTGGGGGTTATTTGATAAAGGTACTGTGGACAAATTGCAAAGCCACTAGAGAACTGAAACATTACAAAGCTGGAGGTTTCTTCCAGTCCAGTTATTTCAGCCTACACAGTTTGTAATTCCCTTGTCAATACGGCCCCTTTCTGATTCTCTTGTCAATGCTCCGCAACCTCCATTTTTGTGAATGAAAATAGTGGAGTTGAGTTAATAATCCCAAACAATATCTAAACATATCATATACAATTGTTATCTGGTCTAAACACTTACTGGAGTCTCTTTGGGCAGACATGTAAAGTGACTGACATAAGTACCTTTTTGCATATTGCTTTTCAACAGCAGTATGGAAATATCCTCAGACCGGTTGTAATAACGCTCTACAACAACTAAATCCATGTACACACAAGGATGAAGATTAACATTCCAAAGAATAATGTAACACAGGAAGAAACAAGCAGGCTGGCAAGAGTTTATACACACACACATTCTGTATATAAATATACACATACAACACACACTACCGCATAGGTTTATATAAACACTAGCATCTCATATTCCCTAAACAACAATACAGATCAAATATGGACAATTTATTCTATGATTGCACATGATTAATCAATGTCATATGCATAAACTGCAGAAGTAAAAAATAAAATAAAAAAAAACCTTATGAAGATGCTATTAAGAGAGTTAAAAACACAACTGTAGAGCTTGCCCATTAGATCAGAGAGGTGATGAGTTGTGGCATGGCTTAAGTTACCACAAAGTATTCCATGAACATACTGACTTCAGGGATAATAGGATGACTGCAGCCTTAAAATGGTCAAATGGGAATGTTTTTTTCCTTTTCTAAATAAGCATCCATTTTAAAATTGTAATTCCTATTAAGCAATTCATTAAAAAAAAAAAAAAAGGAAATAAAATTCAATTTGCTATAATTATCCGTATCTCTTAAATAAGGCTTCACATACGTGTAACATTTTAAACGCTGCTGTAAAGGGGGGAAATATTAAAACAACAAATAGAGTATGTGTGCCTTAGAACCATTTCTCATTGAAGTGCTGCGTTGTAGAATATTGTATAATTATTTTAAGATTTCATTTTTCTGCATGGTCTTAAAAAAGGTTGGAAACCACCGGGCTATATAATAATTCCACTTTGTTTTGCTTTTAAAATAGCAAGCAGGGCACTTCACTCTGAACATTTAGTCACATGAGCATAGACTTTAAGCCTTCCTTTATCACCATATAAAAAAATCTTTACACGATAACCCTCCAGTAGCTATTATTTGGATCTTTGGTCCTAAAATGATTTACTGAAGAACAATTGTATTCAATGTATCCTGTATGTGTAAAAAGCTCTTCTTAGTCCTACCATATCTGCACAGAAGGTGCCTGAAAACAGTGTTGCAGAAATATGCACATATTGCACATATGTACATAAATGATTAGCATTATAACATACCAAGTGTCATCTGTGGCAGGCCAGATGGAAACCACCTAGTCTGCCTTAAAGGGGAACTGTCACATCACATGATTTTTTTAAAGGGACACTATAGGCACCCTACCACTTAATCCAAATTGAAGTGGTCTTGGTACAGTGTCCCTGTCCCCTTAATCCTGGAATCGAAAACATTGCAGTTTTAGAGAAACCCCAAATGTGTACAGGGTTAAGACTGCTTCAAATGGCTGTCTCTTAGACTGTCACTAGAGACACTTCCTGCATTTGCACAGAGTTTAACTCTGTGACACGAAGCTGGACATCCTCACACTCTGCATAAGGATGTCCAGCGGCTTCAGATGCCTCATATGAAATCATTGATTCAATGCTTTCCTATGGGGAAAGCCTAAAGTGTGCAAGGCACTTGCCGTGCATGTTCCCCCTTGGCAAAGACATCGGTGGAGGTGAGGCCAGCACCCAGGAACTATGATCCTGGAATAGAGTAGGGTCAGAGGGACACCCTAGTGTTAGGAACATTGCTCTGTATTCTCAACATTATAGTGTTCTTTTAATATTATATTATTCCATATATTTAATAAATATATATTTGAGAGTTTTGAAATTAAAATTACATGTTAAAATCGCCACCACTTTAGCTTGTAAATGGGCGACTATCTTCCCTTCCTGGCAATAAATAGTTATAAGGTCTGTCCTTTGCACATAGCAGTCACCATTAAAGGGACACTATAGACACCCAGCCCATTTCAGCTGATTTCCGTGGTCTGGGTGCAGTGTCCCAGGTCCCTTAAACCTGCATAGGTAATTATTGCAGTTACCTATGCAGGCACCTAGTGGGCATCGAGCGGGATAGCAACCAAGCAGTAAAGGTGCAAGCAGAGGTCAGGACAAGGTCACCAGAAGAGTGGAGAGACAGCAGAGAAGAGGTGTACCTACACTTAGTGAAGTTATATAACAGGGGCTAGTATTTTGAATTGACTCGTAAAGGATACAGGAAGTCATTGTAAGGACTGACAGAGGGGTGAAGTGTGAATGGAGCTACAGGAGGGAAAAAAAAAATCAGGCTGTATGTAGCATTCATTACAGACTGTGGCGAGGCAGTACGGCTTCTGGAGGATTTTATATATGCACACATACACGTATTTTTTGTAGTAAGGAACTACCAACAGAGCAACCAAACTTAAATTAATCCTGTGACTCATCTTGGCTGCGTCAGTCTTTGAGCGCACCGACCAACTTCAAAACTGGCCACTGTGGCTTCAAATACTAATGGCAAAGAACTTCACATGCCAAGCTCCCAGCATGCACTGCACTTACTATCCCTCCACCAACTGCTTCAATGCCACGTCAATGCAACCCTACACAGTGCTTCAGATACACATCTAGATATACCATCTGTACATTCTACATAAACTGTAAAGCGATAACTCTAAATTCTAGCCCTGAAGATATGGCTCCAAACTGCCGCCTGCTTCTTTACTCCATGCAATCAAACAGTATGTACAGGTATATATGCACACTAAAAGGCAATTATCCAGAGTGAGTCCTGGGAGTCCATTATCTTCGCTTGCACACCATAAATGATTCATGTCATGGAACATGCTTTCTCTTTGTTTGCTGCCTGCATGCTATACTCTTGTAGACCCAGTATGAATACGTACCTACACTTGCTGCTTACAGTGCTGTTCACTCCTCAGGCACATAGATAATTAAAGAGAAATTAGAGCTAAAATTCCATGTATAGAGGGCTTGGAAGTGGATATGTCCCGTATAGATGTAAGGTGACAAAACGTCATTAAACATTGTGCTACCAAAATCTCCCTCAAATGTATATAGATTTAATGCGGCTATTAATATATTTAATATTGTTTCATGGAGGAATAGTTACAGTTAAGGCAATTCAATTTAGTGTAAAAATAGACAACCTGAAAAATGATTTAAATCCGCTATTTCCTAGTTCAGCTACTTTGGCCTAAAATGTATAGCCCCCCTTGTCAATTCTCCAGAGTTCCTGGTTTAGTGACTAAACCTGTGACTGCCCTCTTTGTGCTAGTCTGACTATATCCTATAGCCACATTAGTTGTACAGACGGCCATAAATGTGAAGCTGGGAGAACACTACAGGGGATTCATTAGTGACTTTCCAGCTGCTTATCTAAAAGCAACCACAGTATCAAACCAAGTATATTCCCACCAGAGCAGTGAGCAGCACCAAGACAATCAGAACAAGCAAGGTGACCGTGCCCACAGACGCTAAACTATAAATCACAGCACCCTCAAGGGCCTCCATAATGAAAGTATCGGGGCTCTACGCACAATTTCACTCTCCAGCCAAGGTATGAACGGTTTTAAAGCAGCACTGCAGTATAAACAGTAATAACTCCCTATTGATGTCCAGCCTGCACAAGGCATACAAAGAGTCGGGGTAAGTGTATACAATGATCAATCCTGAACGTAAAGCAGTCACCATGGAAACCAAGAGAATATTAACACATTTTAAACATATCAAACAGAAATGACACGTGATACGTGTATACAGTAGTATGCATACAGGCTCATAGAACAGAGAGCACTCTAAGTGACAGTTTAAAGATCTGACAAACAGAACAATATTTTCTTTGGGAGGCTGGATATCGTTTTACTGAGTGCAGAAAACTGGATTACATCAAAGATTAGAGGAAGAGCTCAAAACAGGAAACCTATGTGTGGAGGGATAGGGAATGGCTTATGTCAAGGCCAGCAACATAATCAAAAGGGACAGATTCTCCGCGACATCTGGCATGACCAGAACATCAGACTCTTCAATTCAGGATACATTGTCTATTTGTTTTCCAGCAGTGGCCATGTACAATATTTGAAACTTTACGATTTGGGAAATGCCATTTTAAAAAAAAATTAATGGAGTGTCTATGTGAGCACTCTGTTTCTGTACATAGGAGAGGTTCACCCTCCTACTATATCTGTATCAAGGATAGGCAGCTTTTGGCACCCCAAATTGTGGACTACATTTCCCCTGATGCTTTGCCAGCATTATCGTAATTGAGTTCACAACATCTGCAGTGTTTAAGGTTGCCTACTCCAGTCATACAGCATTTCCAAGCTGAGAGGAAAGGGGGCAGATAATAAGAGGACAGTAATTATCTGTGGGACGGAGTCATGTCAACCACCTGCGTTCTCAGAAGACTAAGGACGCTGCGTTCTGAAAACAGGATGCGTGGCTAAGGCGACAAGGTTATGCTGCAGAAAGCTGTAATTTCGTTTTCTTTAGCAGAGCTAAAGATTGAATGTGAAAAACACAGCATGACTGAGGCCAAAACCAAATGCAAGTTTATTGGTACCTGGCATGTACTTATAAATAAGGGAGGCTATCCTCCCTTCCATTCCTATATAGTCTTAGAACCCTCTCTCTCTCCGCCCTCCCCCCACCCCCCCCCCCAGATCTTGTATAAGAGTAATTTCTCATTTTTGCTGCCCTCTAAAACTACTTTTACAGAATACAACATAAGGCTATGAGTAAAGAGATCTCCAAATTCATAGACTTCAGTATCCGATTCATATGATTTATGGAGCCCAGCAATATATGGCGGAGTACTCCTTTTCAGCATCTCCTAACAGCAAAGCCATTTTTGTACACAGCAGGGCTTATTGCCCACTGATAGCCTGGCAAGTGAGATAAATTGGGAGGTACAATCGGTGAGAAGATTATCTAAGATATTTATAGAAAATGGTGCATTATTTTTTTATGGGGTTTTTACTTTTGGGATGTTGGAGCAGGTTACATCTGGTTAAAACAAGACAAAATAAAGCACAGATAACCGTATAGGAAGAAATCAAACTATATAGATATTAATATCTAGGACATACAGCACAAAAAACAAGAAATTCATCCTATTCCAAAGTGCAATTCATGCTCATTCATAATTGTTCCTTAACCCCTTAAGGACCAAGCTTCTGGAATAAAATGGAATCATGACATGTCAGACATGTCATGTGTCCTTAAGGGGTTAAAGGGATAAGCATGTGCATCCTAAAAAGTGAGTGTAAGTATGGATTTAGAATTCGTTATTGTATTGCCCACTACAGAAGTAGGTTTGATATACCGCTGGCAATCAAAGGTAAAATACAGACAGCAATACAGAAATATTGTGTTTTTTCCAGCAATCATTCATTGTCGTCTTATGTCATACAAGGAGTTAAAAACTGCAAGCCATACTACCAGTTTACTTAAATAAAGTCAGCATTAATTGAATTATGAAAATGTTGTTTATATCTTTATGTAATGCTCCCGCTGCACTAATTAGACTATAAACTAGCAGCCGAGATTCGTGCTCTAAGCCTTGTATTCATAGCTTCTTGTATACGCTGTGTATTTATAGTATAGTAATCTCCAGTGAGCAGTTACTGTATGTACATACTGTAGGAATAAATCAATGCACAGAAGCAATCATTCTAACATGAATTAGAGCTACACCAATAAGCTTGTGATTTATCCGCCTGTCACGGATTGTGTTTTGAAAGGATGCTGTGTAGCTGTCTGGGGTGATAATGTACTGATGTAATAAGCTGGCAATGTACTCCCAACAGCTGCAATGTACTGACAATGATCTGTCCTCACATCCCAGTGACAGCACTCCTGGCAATGCACAGGCTGTCCTCTGCTAAGACACCCCAGAACAGGAAAAGGTAGCACTACAGTGTGTAGCGTACATATTAAGCAGTCCACACACTTGTGAAGAATAAAACTCCCTCACAAAAGTCTGTCCCACATGAGCTGAATTTGAGACGCTTATTCCCCAATGGCTGACAACTTTACGGCTTTACTGCCAGCACTGTGTACATGAGCAGTAGGAAGAGTATGCATGTATTCCTTTCCTGAGAAATAAGTAGCAAAGAAACTGCCAAATAGCAGACTACATTAATGCCCTGGTTGTGACATATACCCTATATACATCAATTTAAAAAGTAAATTAAAAAATCAACAATTGATTTATAAATTATATCAACAAGAAGCATTCACACACAGTCCAATTTACATTCAAATCATGTGGTAGCAATTATACATTTTTAATATTGAATCATAACAGAAGGGAAGAACTTGAGAAAACTTGGTTTACAAAAAATAATAAAGTAAAATACAAAATTGAGGACTTAATCACCCGAATATATCCTAAAAACATTCAGTTCACTCTAGGTACATAAACCAAACAGTACACAACACATATTTTATATTTTATTGGTTTAGGGTTGCAGCAAGACATCAAACAGAAACACCCACACAAAACAGATCCAGCAAACACCATACAGTCAGAGCAAGCGCGCGCGTACACACACACACTTTACGTGCAGCCAGCAAACAACATATATTACACCCAGCCAAAACACACTAGGTGGGAGGAAAGAGGACATGACACTAAACATTAAATCTGTACGGAAAACAAAAATTGCCCGTTTTGACTGTAGCAGAGTTTGAGTATTTTTCCAGATCTATTTTGGCAACAGTTTTTTCTTTCGAACTGGGAAAATTCAGAGTTTAAAGAAATTACCATGCCAATGTCCAGGTCTAAGCAGGGTCCTCAAACTTTCTAGTTTTATATTTTGTGTGAGGAAAAGTAGATTGGGATGCCACTTTAGTCCCTTGGACAAGTAGATTGTTTCCACACCCCTGTCTATTGCCCTGTACTTTTATTGCTCGAGGTATGACAAGACATGTTCATTTATTTCCATTAGTGTCAATGTTTAAGAAAGGCATATTTTCACAAAAGTGAATTCCTAGTTAAACAGGCCCCTTGAAGATCATATTACACATTATTAAAAATGTATCAGATCAGGTTTTTAGCCTGCAGCTGGCCAACTGCTGTTACAAACCAGAGTGAGAATGTGCATGTCATAACTGAGAACGTGTACACTCACTGACACGGTTTTAGGTCAGCCGATCTGTGTATAATAAGACTTCTACATGTCACTTAGGGCAGTGAAGTGGGAGATGAGTGGCACATAACAGCATGTTTAAAAGCTGCCCAGCTCTGAACAAGGGGTTTAAACAGCTGACATTCTTTTTTTTAGCAGCATATATTCTAAAAAGTTTCACACAGTAGGGGATAACCATTAACTTTACTGGAAGTAACAGGTGAATGTCAATGTCAAGACACCTTATCTATGACAATCTAACACCGTATGCGCAAGTCTGAGCAACCCTGCTTCTCTCTGTAAGGCATAGGTAGACTAAATGTACAAAAATAGAAATCAATTGGTAAGTGAGGAAAATACTGAGCATTATGGGAGCACATGTCGTCAAAGTGTGAAAGCCACAGGCAGATTTATTGAAACAAATACAGACAGCAACAATTCGACCTACTGAGAGGTCTTTTTCAAGCTCTCAGGTCGAAACGTTGCTGTCCTTTTTTGTTTCAATAAATATGCCTGCAGCTTTCACACTTTGAGTGCCTGGGAATCGTTTTGCTGCCTTAACGTTTTGGGATTGCTGGTCTGTGATGTAATTCCAGTAAAATACAAGTTTAGCAGGCTAAGATTGCCACAAGGCATATGTATGTATATGTGTTTGTAGTATCAGTTGGTTAATTACACGTAGCTAAGATACTGTCATCACTGTACTGACCAGGTGCAGGAATGTAAGAACTGGAATTACGCGTCCCTCTCCTTTGTATCAGATGAGCCACGTGGTTAGACCGGATGGATGAGTTTAGACTCTATTCATTAAATAGGTTAAGGGTATGTGTGGGTGTAGTTAATTGTGGGAGGAGCTACAGTGCTATATAAGGAATGTACTCTATGTATTCAGTACTCAGACTTTGCTGTATTTTGGTGACGCTAGTCCCTCTGAGTCCCGATCGGTGATCCAATAAAGAATCTCTTCCTTCCTGAAGAAACCTGTGTCCATCTCTCTGTGCTTGGCTTCCGTCAGTTTCTCCTGTATCATTTGGTGCATTGGCCGGGAAGCTCATCGTTCAACGGTAGCTGAGAGGCAGAGGCGTGAGACGGTCTATCTTTGCCCACGTTCTCTACGGCTGCACCCCTGAACTTCTGCGTGGACCTCCCTTCGTCTCGGCGCCACTGGTCTGTTGTCCAGGAGATCATCGGCCTCTACGTGAGAAGTGCTGGGGTGTCCCCGTCGATGAGTGTGAACTCAGGTTCAGGAACGAGGAGGTAAGATAACTGCTGTTTTAGACGGCAGGACCCGCTAGGGGTATACCGATTGTGCGGTAGGCCCAAAGGGGTTTTTGAATCTGTATCTGCCCCCTCTGTCGGAGGGAAGGAGCGAAGGCGCACCGCTCGATCGAACGCTCTTTAGTCAGACCGTTTGATTTGGTTAGTCAGGCGGGGTCCAGGTGTAAGATAGCCCTAGCCGGACACCGGTGTCTTGTCTAGACTAGCGTTCTAGGGTGTATATTACGTTCGCTAGGTCGGAGGGACCGGGAGACTAAGCGGCGCCTGTGTAAATTCGGTTCGCTAGTTCTCATCCTATCTGGGCTAAGTGGGAAGGCGTGTAAATTTGGAACCCACTAGACTTTTGATAGTACGACTAAGAGGCGTCTGTGTAAATTCGGTTCTCTAGCTCGCTATATATGTGGTGATTGGGCAGTGTGGCTAACCAAAACGGGTGTATATAGTTTTAGGTAGTCCATTCAAGGTACTGGCCAATAGTTTAGTTGGGAATTGTAAATGTGTTAATGATTGTTTAGTAAAGTGTATATCTTGTTAGATAGCGCGAGCTCAGCCGTCTAGCGAGAGTGTTAATAGTGTGTTGCTGTATTATAGTGCACGGTACCATAACCCTGTATATTTACTGACACTGTATAATAAGTACTAATCATTGTCGTCCATTGCATGTTTAACACCATAACCACTAATAATTGTATTGTGACCTTAACTTGTGCTTTGACCTATGCTAACCGTACTGTAACCGCTATTTGTAAAAGACGATGTTACTGGGGTGTGTTATAGACGGGTAATTCGTATATAGAGAATTATAGCGTGGGTGACTGTGTAGTTACGCCAAAGGGCATAATATTGATTATATAGTGACTGGTGTAGCAGCTGTGTGTGTATGGGAATTCCCTGAGTGTTTATTGTTATTGTGTACGTTTCACTTGGTAACCATACCACGTGGTGCTGTTGCCAGAGGAAACGGGTGTGACTGTTGAATAGTACGCGTGTATAGTAATCGTTGTCGACAACGTTCCACTGTTAAATATGGGTGCGTCGCAGTCAACGATTCCGGATCCCTTAGGATGTATGGTTAAGAATTTTAAAAAGGGATTCAAAGTTTGTGATTTTGGGGTAAAGATGTCTCCTGTACGTTTGGTCACTTTGTGCACTAGGGAGTGGCCTACTTTGGTTGCGGCATGGCCGCCACGTGGCAGTTTGGATCCAACTCTGGTACAGCGCTTACACGTGGCTGTATCAGGTAGGCCTGAACTTTACGGCCAGTTTCCTTATATTGATTGTTGGAGACAGGCCGTAAATGACTCGCCAAAATGGCTCCGGACATGCCACGAGGAACAGTGTCGCCTCATGGTAGCTAGGACTTGTTCGTCCACTAGGGCTGGTGTTAGGCCCATTTTGGACACGCCCCCTGAGTCCGAGATCCCTTTGCCGCCCCCTTACTTTCCGGTAAGAGGAAGTGACGCAAATACAGGAAGTCCTGTAACCCTTCCCTCATTACCCTCATCCACTTCCGCTTCCTCCTCCAGTACAGGATCCACCCCCCCTCGTACTAAATCTCCCCTTCCGGAACCAGAACCCACCCCCATTAGAAACGAATATCCTGATTTGGCGCCACTTCAGACTTCCGGTCAAGCTTCATCTAGCTCGGCCCGAAGTGTTCTATTCACTACCTTTTCCCAAAACCAACCTCCCACATCCCCATACCCTATATCTCCCCGACCGGAACCCATGACTGACGCTTCCCTACGTAGCCCCATCCAAACCCGACAGTTGACTGGTGCCCAACAATTAAAGCACTATCAGATGCCTCTTCGCTTAAATCCCGGGTCAGCTTATATCGATGCCGCAGGTCAAATGGCACACGCTGACCCTGTCTTCGTATATGTCCCTTTCACCACTACCGACCTTTTAAACTGGAAGACCCATAATTCCTCGTATACTGAGAAACCACAAGCCATGACTGATCTGTTCACCTCAATAGTACAGACACATAATCCGACATGGGCTGATTGCCAGCAGTTATTAATGACTTTATTTAACAATGAGGAAAGGACAAGAATAAATCAAGCAGCCATTAAAGCATTAGAAGATAGAGCCCGTGCTTTGAACCAAGCTAATCCAGCAGCATGGGCCGCAACACATTATCCCAACACTGATCCCGATTGGAACGTAAATGGTGCTGATATGGTTCAACTCAGAGCCTATAGAGACGCTATAATTGCTGGCATGAAAGCCGGAGGAAAGAAAGCCATTAACATGTCGAAGACAGTTGAGGTGATCCAGAAAAGCGATGAAGCGCCCAGTGTCTTTTATGACCGATTATTGGAGGCGTACCGCTTGTACACCCCCTTTAATCCGGAAGACGCAGACAATTCCCGAATGGTGAACTCCGCCTTTGTCAGCCAAGCTTACGGAGATATTAAGCGCAAGCTACAAAAGCTAGAAGGGTTTGCAGGTATGTCAATCACCCAACTAATGGAGGTAGCTAATAAGGTGTATATGAATAGGGAAACAGAAAGCAAGAAAGAGGAGGAGCGCAAGATGCGTAAAAAGGCTGATATGCTAGCGGTAGCGATCGCAGGCGTAGATAAACGGGGCCCAGATAGAGGCAATAATAGATGGAGTAGGGAGCCTTTGAGTAGGGATCAGTGTGCGTATTGCAAGGAAGAAGGGCATTGGAGGAACGAATGTCCGCAAAGAGAGCAGTACGAGAGGGTCCTACCCAGGGCAGGCTACGGAAACTTTAGAGGCAGAGCGAGAGGTAGAGGAGGCCCCGGAGGGAGTAATGGTTATAGAGGGAGTAATGGGAACAGAGGAAGTGTTAGGGAAGACAGATATATTCCAGCAGCGCAAAGGTCCCGCGATAGAGAAGGTAGGGACTTCGTAGGATTGGCTGACACGGTCATGGAGGACTATTGATACCGACCGGGCTCCATCCCCCTTGGTCGAGCGGAGCCTATGGTCGATGTATCAATAGGGGGGAAAAGGAGTGCGTTCATGATCGACACTGGTGCTGAACATTCAGTGGTGACTAATCTAGTTGCTCCTCCATCTGGAAGGACTATTACTGTGATAGGAGCAACTGGAAGAAGTGCTGAAAAACCGGTTCTTAAAAGTCGACTCTGTACATTGGGAGGCCACGTAGTAAAACACCAATTCCTTTATATGCCTGAATGTCCAGTCCAATTGCTGGGACGTGATATGCTATCCAAATTACAAGCGCAGATTACGTTCCTACCAGATGGAACAACATCTTTAAAGTTTAATGGACCTTCAGGTATTATGACTTTATCCGTACCAAAGGAAGAAGAGTGGCGACTTTATACAGTGTTGACTAGCCAAAACCCTAGGAGTGATGAGACATTGTTTAACATACCAGGAGTTTGGGCAGAGAACAACCCACCAGGACTGGCCCGCAATATTCCACCTATAAAAATTGAACTTAAACATGGGGTTTATCCAGTGAGCCTGAGACAATATCACATTCCGCAGAAGGCTAAGAAGAACATACAATCCTACCTGGATAAGTTCATACGGTATGGTATCCTAAAATTCTGTACTTCCCCCTGGAACACCCCATTGCTGCCTGTTCAAAAGCCCGGCACAGATGAGTATCGACCTGTGCAGGACTTAAGAGCAGTCAATGATGCGGTTGTTAGCATACATCCAGTTGTACCCAATCCATATAACCTGCTTGCTTTAATTCCGGGCGGGGCTACTTACTTCACAGTTTTAGACCTCAAAGATGCCTTCTTTTGCCTCCGAATTGCCGCAGAAAGTCAATGTATTTTTGCTTTCCAATGGGAGAACGCTGTAACGGGCTCAAAACGCCAAATGACTTGGACAAGACTGCCCCAAGGGTTTAAAAATTCACCTACCCTATTTGGTTCAGCCCTAAGTCAAGATCTATTGGATTTCGAGTCCATCCCAGGAGAGTGTGTATTGTTACAATATGTAGATGACTTGTTGATAGCAGCAGTTACAAAAGAAATCTGTCAGCAAGCAACGCACGATCTACTACACATTCTCTGGAAGGCAGGATACAAGGTGTCTAGAAAGAAGGCTCAGTTGTGTTTGCCAACTGTCAAGTATCTAGGATTCCATATCTCTGAAGGTCAAAGAATTATGGGGCCAGAGAGAAAAGAAGCTGTCTGCCAAATACCAATACCCAAGAATAGAAGACAAGTGCGAGAATTCTTGGGGGCAGCAGGCTTCTGTAGGATATGGATTCCCAGTTATGCGATACTAGCAAAACCTCTGTACGCAGCTATCAAAGGTACAGAGCACGACCCCTTCTTATGGACCCAAGAACAGCAAACGGCATTTGAAGATGTGAAGAAGGCTTTGATGAGTGCCCCAGCATTAGGTCTACCTGATCACACACGACCATTCTACCTGTATGTACACGAGCAAAGAAGAATGGCTGTGGGAGTATTGACACAGTACTTGGGATCATGGCAAAGACCTGTTGCCTACATGTCTAAACAATTGGATGCAGTGGCCAGCGGACTTCCACCTTGTCTAAGAGCCGTAGCTGCAGCCGCCCTGCTAGTAGCTGAAGCCGATAAACTCACTCTGGGTCAAGAACTTTATGTACGAGTCCCACATGCAGTACAGACGTTGTTGGATTACAAAGGAAATCATTGGTTTAGTAACAGCCGTATGACCAAGTATCAAGCAATGTTGTGTGAAAACCCAAGAGTGCATTTAGAGACTGTAAACACCTTAAATCCAGCTACCCTTTTGCCACAACCTACTGAAAGTCAACATGATTGTTTGGAAGTAATGGATGAAGTATTCTCAAGTAGACCAGATCTTCGTGATTTTCCCATCCAGAACCCCGATGTTCAATATTACACCGACGGCAGTAGTTATGTGAAAGAAGGGATCCGCTATGCAGGATATGCAGTGACAACAATAGACAAGGTGATAGAAGCTCGGCCACTGGCGAAAGGAACATCAGCACAAAAGGCAGAATTAATAGCACTAACACGAGCGTTACAATTGGCTGAAGGTTTAAGAGTAAATATCTATACGGACTCTAAGTATGCGTTTTTAACCACTCATGCCCACGGAGCTTTGTATAAAGAAAGAGGACTACTGAATTCAGAGGGCAAAGAAATCAAGTACGCAGCTGAAATCCTACAACTATTGGAAGCAGTGTGGGAGCCGAAAGAAGTCGGTATTATTCATTGTCGAGCACATCTGAGAGGTGATGGTGATGTAACCAAGGGAAATCGGATGGCAGATAGTGCAGCTAAGCGTGCTGCTGAATCAGGAAGACAGGAGTATGTGGGGCATATAGCTGCTCTTATACCAACTCCACTGTCCCAATGGACTCCAGTTTATACAGCTCAAGAAGAGGAGTGGTTAAAGACTGAACCGGGAAAGTATTTGGAGAACAAGTGGTATCAGCTAGAAGATGGAAGAATAGTTATACCAGCATCACTAGCAGTAGAAATTGTCCAAAACTATCATAACGGGACACATTCTGGGAGAGACAGTACTGAAGAATCTCTTAGAAAACATTTCTACATACCAAGATTGTCCAACTTGACTCAGGCCATTGTACGTAGATGTGTAACGTGTGCTAAAAATAATGCAAGACAAGGACCAGTAAAGCCACCAGGAGTCCAGTTTATGGGGGGACTCCCCATGTCCGATCTACAAATAGACTTTACAGTGATGCCTAAGTCGGGTGGACATCGTTACCTGCTGGTAATTGTGTGCACCTATTCAGGCTGGGTAGAAGCATGTCCTACTCGTACAGAGAAAGCAGGAGAAGTTGTGAGATTCCTGCTACGAGAAATAATACCCCGATATGGACTACCCTGTTCTATAGGATCGGACAATGGTCCAGCTTTTGTTCACCAGTGCCTACAACAACTGACTCATATGCTTGGTATAAAGTGGAGGCTTCATACTGCATATAGACCCCAGAGTTCTGGTAAGGTAGAGAGAATGAATAGAACTATAAAGAACCAGTTGGCTAAAATGTGTCAGGAAACCCAACTTAAGTGGAACGTTCTCTTACCCATAGCTTTATTGCGAATCCGCAGTACCCCTACCAGAAGGATGGGCCTCTCTCCTTTTGAAATCATGTATGGGCGACCACCTCCCGTACTTGGTAACTTAAGGGGGGACTTGAGTCAGTTGGGAGAAGGAATTACCCGGCAGCAGGTTGTAGAGTTGGGTAAGACTATGGAGGAGGTACAGAAATGGGTACAAGATAGATTACCTGTGAATATTTATCCCCCTGTTCATAGTTACCATCCAGGAGACCAAGTGTGGATTAAAGAGTGGAATACTGTACCGTTAGGGCCCAAGTGGAGAGGTCCTTATGTTGTTCTTTTGTCTACCCCTACAGCAATAAAAGTAGCAGAAGTGACTCCGTGGATACATCACTCCAGGGTTAAACCAGCAGCAGTCGATTCTTGGCAAGTTACAGCAGATCCAGAGAATCCCTGCAAGATCCGGTTAAAACGCACTACTCAGTCGGAGTAACGAGGAATTATTGTGGATTACAAATTTTATTGTTACAGGTGTGAGTGAGAAGGCCATAATAAAGCCTGTCCGCTTACCATCACATAGTGTATAAGCCAGGAAAGTCTCGAAGGGACACCTGTGAAGACGAGCAGAACTCCATTCCCTGCAGCCCCTCACATCCTGGAAGCTGAGGTTCCATCGCACGGACGAAGACTGAGGATGACGGCGAAAGATGTGCTTTTGATTGTGTTTATTTACATGTGTTTTTATATTCAGGAAGGTAGAGGTACCGACACTCCTAGCTGTGAGGTATGCATTAAGACTACGAGAACAGGTAACCATATTTCCCAAACCCTAATTTGGCATTCACAATACGAGTGTAAAGGAGATGTATCGAGATGTAGATACTTAAATATAGATTATAGTGTGTGCCATTTAGGAGTAGGAGAACCTAAGTGCTTCAGTCCGGAGTATCAACCTCGTACAATTTGGTTGACTCTCAGGAATGGAGATCCTCAGGGGACCCTAATTAATAAAACGGTGTTAGAATCCGTACATTCTTCGGGTGTTCTGCTATTTGATGCGTGTAAAGCGATATCGAGTGGTAGAAAGCCGTGGAATGTATGTGGGGATCTTAGATGGGAGAGGACGTATGGGTCTAACGATAAATATATTTGTCCCAGTAGCAAAAATAAATATGTAAGTCCTAGATGCCCAAATAGAGATTATAACTTTTGCCCATATTGGTCTTGTGTGGGGTGGGCAACTTGGGGACAGACAGTAGACAAAGACATGATAGTGACTAAGTTGCCGACTAGCCCTTATTGTAAGTCTATGGAATGCAACCCAGTCCATATACTCATTAATAACCCCGACAAGTTCTTAGATAAGTATGGAAATTTATTTGGGTTTCAAATATACGGGACGGGTTTAGATCCTGGGACATTATTGTTTATAGGAATAGAGACTGATACGGTATCCTCCCAGACTCATCAAGTATACCATTCCTTTTACGAAGAGATGAGTATAGATAATAAGATCCCCCATAATGCTAAAAACCTGTTCATCGATTTAGCTGAAAGTATTGCCGGTAGTCTTAATGTTACCAACTGCTATGTGTGTGGAGGTACTAACATGGGAGACCAATGGCCTTAGGAAGCAAAGGAGGTAATGTCCGGTTCTGAGGCAGTTCAACAATTAATATCTTCACAAGCCGATTATCAGATGAGTGTTAGAGGTAAATCTGAGTGGAGATTAAAGACCTCCATCATAGGTTATGTTTGCATAGCAAGGAAAGGAATGATGTATAATACTTCTGTAGGAGAATTAACTTGTCTAGGGCAAAAAGCTTATGATGATGATACAAAGAATACAACTTGGTGGTCGGCTTCAAATGTCTCAGAACCATCTAACCCGTTTGCTAGATATGCCAATTTAAAGGACGTGTGGTTTGATCTATCCATCACATCTACCTGGAGAGCCCCAGCAAATTTGTACTGGATCTGTGGTAAGAAAGCCTATTCGGAGTTGCCACAGGACTGGGAAGGGGCATGTGTGTTAGGTATGCTCAAACCATCCTTCTTCTTGTTACCGATTGAAACAGGTGAGACTTTAGGTGTTAAAGTGTATGATGTGAATCATAGGAAGAAAAGGGGACCCATAGAGATAGGCGCCTGGGAAGATGATGAATGGCCTCCCCAGCGTATTATAGATTACTATGGGCCAGCCACGTGGGCTGAGGATGGTACCTTTGGTTATAGAACCCCTATTTATATGCTCAACCGTATTATAAGGTTACAGGCGGTGGTTGAGATTATCACTAATGAAACATCACAAGCGCTCAATCTTCTAGCGAAGCATAACACCAGGATGAGGACAGCAGTATACCAAAATAGATTAGCCTTGGATTACCTTTTGGCAGTAGAGGGAGGTGTATGTGGGAAGTTTAACCTAAGCAATTGCTGTCTTCAAATAGATGACGAAGGGCAAGCAATAGCTGAGCTTACTAGCCATATGGTTAAACTAGCGCATGTGCCTACTCAGGTATGGAAAGGGTACAATCCAAGTAGTTGGTTTGGTAGCTGGTATGAGTGGTTTGGAGGGCTTAAGGCAGTGGTAGGTGGAGTCCTACTGATTTTACTGTTGTGTCTACTCCTACCGTGTCTTATACCCTTAGTAGTTAGGTCTGTGCAAAGCCTGATAGGAAGTATAGCAGAGAGGAAGGCTGCTGCACAGATAATGGCCATATATAAGTATAAGGCTTTAGATCAGGGAGAAACTATGCAGGAAGATGAGTGTTGAAAAGATTCACATCATAAGAAAAGTCTGGTCTGGTTCATGGTAACCTGAGGTATATGCAAACCAAGGTTAAGTGATGCCTCAAGTAATTGTGAAATATCAGAGGCATCAAAGGGGGGAATGTGATGTAATTCCAGTAAAATACAAGTTTAGCAGGCTAAGATTGCCACAAGGCATATGTATGTATATGTGTTTGTAGTATCAGTTGGTTAATTACACGTAGCTAAGATACTGTCATCACTGTACTGACCAGGTGCAGGAATGTAAGAACTGGAATTACGCGTCCCTCTCCTTTGTATCAGATGAGCCACGTGGTTAGACCGGATGGATGAGTTTAGACTCTATTCATTAAATAGGTTAAGGGTATGTGTGGGTGTAGTTAATTGTGGGAGGAGCTACAGTGCTATATAAGGAATGTACTCTATGTATTCAGTACTCAGACTTTGCTGTATTTTGGTGACGCTAGTCCCTCTGAGTCCCGATCGGTGATCCAATAAAGAATCTCTTCCTTCCTGAAGAAACCTGTGTCCATCTCTCTGTGCTTGGCTTCCGTCAGTTTCTCCGGTATCAGGTCCTCTTCCGGAGCACCGGTCGCTGCTTGGATTGAGTCAATTCCTATGATCACTATTGCTCTTCAGAATAAAGACACAGAAGCATTCACTTTAGATAGAGAAGGGTTACTTTGTAGTCTAGATGACAGCTGCGCCTCTTCATGTCACATATCAAACCGTGCAATCCCGTCAATGCCCCCTAAAAACTGCATAGAAATGTTTGAGAGACAGGTGTCCTTATAGCAGCAGTTCTGACCATTTACCAAGCAATACGCCATGTTTCACTCACAGAGGTGCATGGACCAACTCACCCTAGCCATCACTCCTCTTCACCCATAATACTAACACAAATGCTATTCATATAAGGTACACTAAAGTAATCAACAGAACGCTAGCTTAATGAAGCCGTTTTGGTGTATAGAATATGCCCCTGCAGTCTCACTGCTCAATTCTCTGCCATTTAGGAGTTAAATCACTTTGTTTATGCAGCCCTAGTCACACCTCCCTGCATGTGACTTGCACAGCCTTCCTAAACACTTCCTTTAAAGAGAGATCTAATGTTTTAAATTCCTTTATTGCACAGTCTGTTAAAAGGAATACAAAACTGTATTGATATGCATAATACAGCACAAAAAAAACAAAACAATAATCAAATGCACCACACGCATTTTAAGTGTGTATATGTACACACACAAATACAGGCATGCACACAAGTATATGTACGGGGTGCCAGAACAGGTAATCATGCACCAGTAACCAGATAGTTTGTATAGTGGCTGTAAGTACATTTTCATGGGATGTAAAGTGCAGCATAGCCTACATGCACTTAATACATTGGCAGTTTATGATGAGAAACCAGCAGTAAGAAATGGCTTTATAGGGTATTAAATTCCATAATGGTTGTTTCTATATAAAAAAAAGTATTTCCTATCATTAAGATATGGAAGAAATGTGTCTGCTTGGTGTGCTAGCTAATATAGAGCAAAGAAGGAGGTTTAAAACCCATGACCTAGTTGTATTTCCATAAGGATCTATGGCTTGATCTTGATAGCTTTCAAACTTATTAGATAACACCAGCTTGTAAGGGTAGTGAAGGTTATCCCTTGCCTTGCTTCAGTCTCTCTCTTCAGGTAAATAAAGAAATAATTCCACATGCTTTGAATTATGGGATGATTTTTTTTTTTTTAATGCGAGACATCCTTCCTACTAGTTTCCAGCACCAATCTGATCAAACCATAAATGCTTCAGGCTTTCAGATACAGAATACATTGTAATGGCAATAGACAAGTAGTGTAGACACTTACGGTCTTATAAACTTCATGATTGTGTCTGACTTTGCCTGATCAAAAGTATTTAACCCCTTAAGGACCAAACTTCTGGAATAAAATGGAATCATGACATGTCACACATGTCGTGTGTCCTTAAGGGGTTAAAGAATCATGGGAGTTACAGTACAGCAAAAAGATTGGTTATCTTGACCAGATACATGTGTTTTTTTTTTTTGTTTTTTTTTTTTTAATAGAATACACAGTTTTAATATAGTTAATAGAAAACCCTGTCTGGTTTAGCCAAATTAATAGACTATAACAATTCATAAACAGGGGGACTACAATATAAATGTAAAAGTAGAAATACACAAAATGCTAATGACACTTTGTATCCCAAGCTAATACAAATTATGGATGTTGGTAATTGGTATTGGTTTTATAAAAAGTATGGCAGAGAAATAAAGCCACCTCCAAGTTCCCAGGCCAGGACTGAAAAGAAAATCAGCATGTGAAAGCCACACATGTCTACAGGAGTCCAATCAAGGTAAAAGATCTGAGGTTGCCCTTAGGCACAGATTTGAGCTATGAATTAGCATGTTTCTCTTTGGTATGCTCAGTGTACTTGAAAATGTTGACAGTTAATCATATGCAAACAAATGTTTGTTTGCTAAATCTGCTGACTAAAGCACTGTTGTTGGTAACTCCTGCACACCGAAACATGTCTAATACAGAGCTCGAGTAATTAAGGGGACACAAGTCACCAGAACCACCACAGCTTAATGTAGTTGTTCTGGTGTCTATCGCCTGTTCCTTTAGGCCTTTTAATGTAAACACTGCCTTTTACATTGCTGCCTAGTAACACCTCTAGGGGCCATCACTGAAACAGCCACTAGCGGTGCTTTCTGCTTTCAGTGACTTGACGTTCTGCATGGAGGCCTTGAAGGGTCCCTGTAGAGGTGCAATATTCCCTATTGGTGCAGCATGGTATGTCACAGAACTACCACAATAACAACGTATAAAGAGAATATATAGAAAAAATATACCGCTAGGTGTTATTACTCACAGGTACTCCCTCAAATACCAGACAACCATTAAATGTATCAAAAAGAGAACGCACACTAGAAACACCAGAGAAAGTTATGCAAATACTTTACTAGACCAACAATTGGTACAATAAGCATAAGGCAAAATTACAAAGTGACAATATAAAGGCATAAAAAAAATAAACACTTACCACAATTCTCACAAGCCTATTATGGCAGAAACACGAGTCCCTAATACTTTAACTTGCTTCCTTTCTATTTCCCCTCTATAATGATTATATACAGATGGGTAAATCTTGAAACACCCTTGAAAAAGGCAGCCAGTTGGTGCCGAAAACATTGGGAGTATTGGGCACTCGTGTTTCTGCCATAACAGGCTTGTGAGAATTGTGGTAATTATTATTATGCCTTTATATTGTCACTTTGTAATTTTGCCTTATGCTTATTGTACCAATTGTTGGGCTATTAAAGTATTTGCATAAGTTTCTCTGGTGTGCATTCTCTTTTTGATATAGGTCATAGAACTACAACACACAATGTTTTCCCAGCCTTTAGAATTGCAAAGCGTCATGGAAGCTGTAATTCTAAAACATTCTTGGATCTCTTTAAAGTGATACCCCAAGCACCAGAACACATTTAGGTTAATGTAGCAGTTTGGGTGTATATATCATGCACCTGCACTGCTCAGCTCTCTGCCATCTAGAAGTTAAATCACTTTTGTTTTGGTTTATGCAGCCCTAGCCAAAACTCCTCTGCATGTGACTCACATAGCCAAAATGAGAAAAATTGCTCTTAATTAAGCTTTAATCACATACAGGAGGCTCCTGCAAGTTCTAGAAGGCTATTAACAGAGCAGGCGATAAGAAACTCTAAATTAAACACACTCTGCAATAAAGAAAATGTCAACATTAGACCGTTTTACAACTAATGTGTAGGGACTCTTGTTTATGCAGTCCTAGTTACACCTCCCCTGCATGCAGCCTACACAAAGTGACTAACTCATAAATGGCAAATATTTCTTATAGTGTTCCTTTAATCACTGTATACACAGTTCACTGTATCCACGGAACACTAAAACAGTTTCATTTTACCTTGATGATATTCTCCCCCCTCCCACCCTAAGAAAATAGTATAGTAAGCACTTGGATATTCCTCAAATTCCTCAAAAGTCTTAGCATGCAGCGCAGTCCTTTTCATTAAGATCTATTTCTCTCATACAAACCCTGAATTAATTATACACATTTCAGGTTTTCCTTTTATTTCAGTTGGATATAAAAAATATGATGTGGCAACGTGCAGTCATTTGCCAGTGCAGAGCTGGCCGGCCTGACTTCTAATGAATGAATGAAATTGCGATGTGATTAGACAAAGCAACTACTTGGAAAGGTAAAAGAGGTTTTCCGCCAAGGCTCACTTGATGTTTTCAGATTATTATTTTTCTTCCTCTTTCTAAATCCTGGTAGTTACAGCTCATGAAAATAAATGTTACTTGGAAATAAATCAAAGACAGAAATGGATGTCTGAGCTTTATTAATGCTTCATATTCAGCTGATTATTTTTAATAATTACTCAAACACAGCCAGCAATTACCAATAACTTTTAGACAAAACCACTACGTTCTATGCGTAGAGCTCACAAAATCTGGCCAATACTTTAAATTTCTTCAGTATGAAATAATAATTAAAATTAACAAACAGACAAATAAGACATTAATAAGATCATAATTGATGGCACAAAATGGTTTCACTGGATTGGAGTCTTAAAGGGATTCTCTAGTATCAAGAAAATAAACCTGTTTACTGGCACTGTAGAATCCTGGAGTGCCCACTCCCTCCCGCCCACCCATACGATGTCGCTTAAGAGGTTTAAAACCCCTTCAGGCACTTACCTGACTCCAGCGTCGATGTCCTTCGCTGCTGGGTCAGGCTCCGGACGCGCTCGCATTAGAATTTACTTATAGGAAAACATTATTCAATGCTTTCCTATGGGGATTCCGGTGACGCTGGAAGTCCTCATGCATAGCATTAAAAGTAGTCTAAGCACCCAGAAGTCCCTCTAGTGGAGGACTTAACCCTACAAGGTAATTATAGCAGTTTCTAAAAACTGCAATAATTACACTTGCAGAGTTAAGGGTGATGTGATTTGGCACCCAGATCACGTTAATGGGCTGAAGCGGTCTGGGTGCCTACAGTGTCACTTTAAGTAGCCCTAAGTGATTGCATTCATAAAGCCATGATGACCTCATAAAAGACAATCTGTGAGAAGGGTCAGTAGTGAGTGCACCGACTGAACTAGCATTCGTACATGGTCAAACCTCTGAATTGGTTTAACTGTCTGCCTCTGCTCATTTAGGATATCATCCTTCCTACAGTGATAAAATTAGCAATTAAGTAAGGATATATAAATCTCTGTACTTTAAAAAACAAACATTAAACGCTAGCACCATAACCAGAACAGTTTACTCTGTAGCAGTTATGGTGCTAGCTAGCATGCTATGGGTGAATTTCATGTTCTCACACATTAAAGGGACACTATAGTCATCTGAACAACTTAAGCTTAATGAGGTTGTTCAGGTGAGAACTATAGCTCCCTGCAGCCTCTCTCATGTAAACACTGTATTTTCTGAGAAAATACAGTGTTTTCATTGAAAGCTAGGAACACCTCCAGTTGCAGTCATTCCGAGTGAACCAGAGGGACTTCGGAGTTGATGGAGGCATTATATGCCTCCATCCACTCAGATCTGCTGTCAGCAGAGCACAGGGCAGCACTGTGCACAGCATCCTGTTATTCAGTATCTCCTCCTTCTGCATGCAGACACTGAACTTTCCTAATAGAGATTCATTGATGATGTTAACACTATAGGGTCAGGAATACATTCCTTTTTTAATGTTGCACAAATCAACTAAAATTAACCTAAAATCCAATGTCAAGACACAATCCATGGTGGGGATCATGGTCCAATCCAATGGCTCTCTTAGAGAAACAATGTGGACCTACGCATGTAAACAATGCTCCCCCAATCCAATGATTCTCAATGAGAAGCATTAGCCATATTTGGAGTCATGCTGTGCAAGTTTACACCATATGTGAAAACCTGTGAAAATTTGAATGACTTGAAGGTGAAGCACCTATATGTAACAGCCAGTATGTAAGAAAAAAGGCAGGGCTTCACAGCAAGAGTGTCCCTTTAAAGACAGAGAGAGAGAGACACACACATACATTTATATATTGTAAACACAGACATTTTTCTGTACTTTGTTTCTCAGAGTTGTCTTTCTTTACAGAATATTTAGCAGGTGAGATATATTTAATGCAGTGACCTGGTACAATAGCTACAGCCCAGACGTACTCAGCCATCTCACCAACTCAGACTGTGCATCTCTCTCTTCAGACAGCTGACATGTTTGGCCTTCTCCAGCGCAGATGTGCCAGGCACTGCATACAAAGAGCGCCTGCAGGTTTGGCTGCTGTCCAGGGCCTACTGTGTGACAGCAACAAAAAGCAACAAAAGCTCAATCTGGGAGTGCACAGGCGCAGCACTGTCCCCTGGGTGATTTACTGACCACATCACTCTCTTCTTGGCTGAAGCAGGACTGTAAGAGAAACTATGCTCTAGGCTTAAAACAAAATCTATCTATTCTAATAGAAGGGAGTATATATTGCTGTTTCAGGGTTAAACATACGTAGATTTTAGAATCTGACTTGGTTCCTCTATGGCGATGATCAACAACCGTCTGAAATCATTAACAACATCTGACGTTTAATATACTAAATAACGACAACAGTAATGAATGTTGATACGATCATTATTAATGACATTCATATTAATTAGCAATTTTCCCATTACATGCATAATTAACTGTTAGTTAGCATTAAGATTCTCATTACACATGCCTGTGTTGTGTTCTAGGGTTAACATGCAGTGTGAAAGGGAATCTCTGCTAAATATTGGTTGCCAATTAAAACAAAATATATTGGACAAGGGGAATGTTAACAACAAACACACAAAACAAAAGTCTTAAAACTAAATTTAAAGCCAAATTCTGCTGCCTAAATGTAAAAAAAAAATATTAAAAAAATGATCACTGTTTAGTAGATATACTATATATGTTCGCACCCGTACTCATGCTTGCAGGACTTTTTGCGGGCTGCTCCCTTCCTATGGAATAGTCTGCCTACCGCCATCAGACTCTCCCCTAGTCTTCAAGCGTTTAAGAAGTGCCTTAAAACCCATCTCTTTAGGAAAGCTTATGGCCTCCCAGACCTGTCACATATCTGTCTCTTGCTCTCTCCTAAAGGGCAGCACTCTACTCTCTCCTCTAGCTCTGCTTCACTCCCACCTTATTTGATTGCTATTTCCTGTCCTATCGTGTTTTACACCCCATCTCCTATAGACTAAGCTCGTTTGAGCAGGGTCCTCTTCAACCTATTGTACCTATAAGTTTTCTTGTAATTGTCCTATTTATAGTTAAATCCCCTCTCTCATAATATTGTAAAGCACTACAGAATCTGTTGGCGCTATATTAATGGCAATAATAATAATAATATACTCAAAATGAAAACATACATGCATTAAGATATATATATACACACACACACACACACACACACACACTAAACAGCTGGCCAAAGTTGCAGTTCTCTTGTCTGCTGCCTTTGCAAACCCTCCCCTTCTAGCCCCCACCCAGACTCTGTGTCTGTCCAATCACAGACTTCCCAATGCAGCTTAATGAGAAGTCTTTGCAAGACAGGTGCACTGAGCAATTGCTGCCTCTTGAGTTTAGCTCCAACTGAGCTAACCAAGTCAGGGAGCAAAATGAACTATTGTCTGCTAGAAAACCTGGAGGGTGTAACAACGTTAATTTATTAAACTGACAATATCTACAGAAGTATGCACATTCTTCACGCATAAAGCATGCTAAAGTGCTTTAGGTGCGGAGTGTCCCTTTAACAAATATTGGGCAGACTAGATAAGCTGAATGGTTCTCATCTGCCGTCACATTCGGTTTCTAAATTATGTACGCGTTGACTTATATAAAGATAGAACATGGTGCTCTGTATTTCTGTGTATTTAACCATTTTTGAGTCTGAATTATCAGCAATGCACATCCTGCCTTCTTGGCTCTGTGTTGAGTATGTACAGCTCTGTAAAGCAGATTCTGCTCTATACACAACCCCTCCAAAATCAGTGAACTTAAACCAAGAATGTCACTATACACATGTACACACAATAACCAGGGCCAGCGAAGCAGAAAAACAATCCTTGTGCAAAGCGATTTTCTTTGTTAAATAAGCATGTCTCACCCTCAGGGACAGTCTGCACAGCACAAGTTACATTACACTGTTGCAGCGAGCACAGGGTTAGCTGTATAGCAAGATATGGCAAACTATGTGCTGCTCTAAAGAACCATTGTTTTACATCATATAGCACACGGGAATAGGCAAGAGAACCACACATTCTCCATGTTTGGACACTTGTGGTTTTATTTCACATATCTTTATAGGTCAGTAATAGGCCAATAGTAAATTTATAGTTCGAGTAACAGAAGCAGGGTAATATTTAGGTTCTCACAGAATAATAATATATGTACATATTTATTGAAGGCTCATTACGTCCAACAAAGCCCCAATAGTCCAGGAATTAGGGATTATTCCAATTCTGTTCAAATAAGGATAGCAATAACACATGAAAGCCGGCAACCTTTAAAGCAGGTGAGGGGAACCTTTGGTCCTCCAGATGTTCTGCACTACATTTCCCATAATGCTCTTATAGCCATAATGCTGGCAAAGCATCAAGGGAGATGTAGTCCAAAACATCTGGAGGGCCAAAGGTTCCCCACCCCTGCTTTAAAAGTTGACTTTGAAAAAGACTGATCATGCCTGGAATATAACATGCACTCTCCTGGGCACCGAATTCTAACTTGCTTCCTGTTGGACCACAAATGGGTAAATCAACCTCAACGTAGGTAGGTTATTACGGATTTGGAAATGAACCCAGGAAAACCCTTTCTCTCTAAAACTACACTGTTCTGGAATCAGCAATCAAAACCAAAGCCTTTGGGTGCAATACCAGCAGGTTCCCAGCTATGCAAACTAAATCGGTCTCTGTGATCCCAAAGCCACAAATAACACTCAAAGTAACATTTGAAACCACTTTTTAAATTAATTGTTTCCGGTTCCGGAAGATAATTCTTAAAAAAAAACAAAAAAAAAAAAAACAATGTGCTGTGTTCTTATTTTCTTTCATTGTAAGCTGAGCATGCAATCTTTTGTGTCTGTTGTCATGTGACAAAAGAATACTTAATAAGTGAATTTTAAGTTTGAAAGTGTTGGATTTATGTGTTTAATGGTATTCAGGTGTTCTTGCATGTAGAACAAACAATACAACTACGTCATGAAAGGCGATTAAAGATTTACTTAGCAACATCACAATCCAGTTTAGTCCAGTCACAGCCAAGGCACACAATGCTAATAAGGAGAAGAAATTCTTCTCTTCCACTTTACTTAATGGCAGAAAAAGCAACAATAGGGAGGATTCAAAAAGATCCAAGATGGAGGCCCTCAGTTACAGAATAGAAATACATATAGCAGTGTGGCTTTCCACATTTACATTGAAATGTATCTCTCTCTCTCTCTCTCTATATCTATATACATATATATACATATATATATATACACACACACACACACACACACACACATATATATATATATATATATATATATGTATATATATATATATATATATATATATATATATACATACACTAAAAATAGCAGATGAGTAAACCCAATATTAAAAATGCTGGTCATTCTATGCAATAAAAAGATTATGCACTTTCTCTAGATTGTCAGCTTGCAGGCACCTGGCAGCTCTGTGACTTGGGTGAGAAGGCATGCTCTAGCAGACAGTGTCTGACACTTCCATTAGCCCTGTGGAGCTAACTGAATCGGGACAATAACCTCCCTGGCTATCTGACATGTCAAATAGTAATCAACACTTTTATAATCTGCCATTTAAATGAGCATATCCTCAACGTTGTAGTGCTTTGTATGTGTGGAGTGTTCTTTTAAGACTACTGGGAATAAAGGTTTAGTGTCAACATTTCTAATGAAGGGGTACACAGGTAAATGAAGCAAGCTGCCAGGTAAGTCCTTCGAAGGTCCTTAAGGATTTATGCAATAAACTGAAAACTTTATTGCAAAATATGGGCTAAATACTTTATATTACATATATATATATATATATATATACATATACACACACACACACATATATACGGACTGCCTCACTCCAAAACCAGTCAACATGCACCTCCAGTAGAGGTTAAGTACTATCCTACTCACAACAGGTGGTGCCCCGTCAAACTACTGGACTCATATACCCAGCATAGCAACGCACCACCATCTCAACCACTTTTCAGTTCGGTACTCACTAATACCACCTTTATGACCAACGTCAGGTCTTTACTAACACAGCTGGGCCTCAAATCAGCTAACTATTCGGGCCACTCCTTCCGCATAGGAGCGGCCTCCACAGCATCCAGTGCAAACATCCCATTTCATGTTATCAAGTCACTAGGGCGCTGGAAATCATCTGCTTACTCTCGATACATACCTAACCCGGTACAAGAAGTAAGAAATGCCTTTCAAGACATGTCTGGTTAAAGTATGTATATTGCTGGTATGTAATAAATTTGATTTTCCATTTTTGCCCTCTTTATTTACAGGCCTACCTCATCGTCTGTTCCGGCACACCACAACCGACTTGCTCTTTTAATACCATCCTACACTTATCAGTGTTTTGTTTCTTCTGTACTATCATGAGCCCTTAACACAAATATATACCGTATATATATATACACAAATATAAAAATAATCTCATGCTCTGCTATAGCTAGGCTAGTTTAGCCTAACTCATGCAATCCAGTTTTCAATTCACTGTTTAGTGAATAAACCCTTTATGGTATTATGTACAGACGACCCGCTCAGATACATGACTGCAGTAAAGACGAGTTACAACGTTTTCAGAAACAGTTCTCCAAGTGGAAAGAATATCTGAAAATCCATCCAGCATTAGCTCCTTGCAGTTGAGTAATTTTCAGAAATCAAGTTGGCTGTAAGAGCTGTGACACGCTTTCTTAATCCTTTCCAAACAATGGTTGGCTGCCACAGTCAACATCCATCGCAGGCAGATCAAAGGTTACACATTCATCCACAGTAGGGATAAGGCTCTTGGCACTCTCACACTCACTATGCAGGCTCTCTTTGTCACTTCGAATTTGCTGCATAGTAGCAGCAATCCCAGCCAGCAGGGAACAGGTTAATTGACAGTGATGTAAAACACAGTTGTGCTCAAAAGGTTTGTATACCCTGGCAAAAATTGTGAAATGTTGGCATTGATTTAGAAAATATGACGGATCATGCAAAAAAAAAAAATGTTCTTGAAGGATAGTGATCATATGAAGCCATTTATTATCACATAGTTGTTTGGCTCCTTTTAAAATCATAACAGAAATCCCCCAAATGGCCCTGATCAAAAGTTTACATACCCTTGAATGTTTGACCTTGTTACAGACACACAAGGTGACACAAGTTAAAATGGCAATTAAAAGTTAATGAATGCAGGATGTTAACAAAAAATACCGGCAGACAATTTACATTCTTGTGCACGAAGGCTGCGCATGGGATGCTCTTGGATTTTACAGCATAATAATGACCGCAAGCTCAAGGACTAGTTGACCCTCCAGTGGTTACAGAAGAAAAAGGTAAAGGTTCTGGAGTGGCCATCACAGCCTCCTGACCTTAAAGGGACACTACCGCTATTTGTATTTGTTCTGGTAAGTAGACTTTTTTCCCTTCAGGTTTTTTGTAATAAACACGGTCTTTTCAGAGAAAATGCAGTGTTTACATTACAGCCTAGGGATACCTCCACTGGCCACTCCTCATATGGCTAATAAAGGTGTTCCTGGGGCAGTCCTGCCTAGTGTGCAGCACTGCCATTCAGTGTCTCCTCCCTCTGCATGCAGACACCGAACTTCCCTCATAGAGATGCATTGATTAAATTCATCTCTATGAGGAGATGCTCATGGTCAAGGCTGTGTTTGACTTGTGCTGGCTATGCCCCTGATCTGCCTCCTTCAAAGTCTCAATCAATCTTATGGGGAAGCATTGTGATTGGCTCAGACCACCACTTCTGATGTCAGCAGAAAGGGGCAGTTCAGGGGCAGAGGTAGTAGCTCCAGACTTGTATACAAGTAAGATTTTACTATATTTAAGGAGGCATATGGGGGGGGGGGGGGGGGCAGGGGAGCTAGATGGTGGTTTCAACACAATAGGGTAAGGAATACATGTTTGTGTTCCTGACCTATAGTGTTCCTTTAATATAATCAAGCCACTCTGGAGAGATCACAAACGTGCTGTTCATCCTGCCAAGACAAATGGGCAGCTAAACCATACCACCTGCAAGAATTAGTGGCCTCAGACAACTATTACAAAAGACTGCACGCTGTCATTTATGCTAAAAGGGGCAATACACAGTATTAAGAACCAAGGGTATGCAGACTTTTGAACAGGGGTCATTTATGATTGTGCCATTCTGTTATAATCTACAGTTGAATATGAATCCCATAAGAAATAAAATATATATGTTTTGCCTGCTCACTCATGTTTTCTTTTAAAATGTTACATATATTACCAGTTGTCCAAGGGTATTCAAACATTTGAGTACAACTGTAAATGCAAGGTTGTTTGATTTGAAGTTAAACTTGCTAATGTGAATTTTGTTATTGCTGGACATCTGATGACAGTTGACCAACAATGGCACGCACCCTCCGTGCTGTCTATGTCCTCCCTCTGCACACCCTCCCTGACATTTATCCCTCTCCTGCATGGGGATGTCGCACTTCACAAAGGTGAGATTTAGCTTTATATTTATTTTTATGTGGGAAGGGTGGAGGTTGAACACAACAAGGATTACTCTAATGAAAACACAATTGGAGTAACTCTTTAAATTAGAAAAGCAATTTGTTTCCAATGCACCCAACAAGGATTTATATTCTAGAGAGGCAGTGCTGCTCCCTGTGTGAGTGACATTATTGCCAGAGTTGGGATGCCTGCCTGCTGCCTGAATGCGCTTCCTCTGATTCTGTTCAAGGGAGCTAGGAGGGAGACACAAGGGCTGCTCATTCAAACCCCACTTGCTGGCTGACCTGCTGCTCGCATGGGAGTAAGGAGCACAAAGAGGCCTCTCCATGTCAAGTGTGCTGGCAGCAGTAACCGGCTTTGCAGAATGCATATGAATGCCCAGGCTGTTAACCATCGAACGCCAACAGTGAAGGCACACAAAGCTAAGACAGTGTTGTCAAGCACTAAGGAGATATCCATGAGCAGGACACTGCAAGATCAGGACACCGTAAAAGGTTTCATTGTTTTAGTAGAATTCATGTTATAAAACCACTTTCTATACACTGACTATTCAGAACTGGATACAATCTCCCATATACAAAAACATCTCCATCTATATGGTGGTCATGCACAAAGAAACTCCTACTGGAACCAAATATTACAACTTATTCACTTCATCTCGGGAATACGACTCCCATTATCCCACAAAGTTGGCTTTTTTTTATTTTTACCTACTCCCACCCTCTATACCACGCATACAATGCAGATTACTATGCCACCTACTTACCGCAGCCAATGCATTAATCCCCATAAACTGGAGACATCACAATCCCCCAACAATCAGAGAATTGATGGCTAAAACTGAGTCCTACAGAGCCATGGACGAAATACACAACTCATCCGCAACTGGAAACCTTGGCTTGACTTTATGGCCAAATCACCCTGACATACTACAACCGAACACAATTCATATACAAACGATTTGCCCAAGTCATACACAATATATGTTAACACTAATCTACTTCACTGTGATACTTTGCGCTCAAGCTCATAATGATTATGTACCTAAACTTGTCACGCACCATGTTATACCTACAAATAATAATGTTCTATGTACCGTATCTCTATTCTTGCAATTGGACATGGTCTGTGCACCATGCCTTTGTATGCTAAGCTTGTATTGCCTTTTATTACACAATAAAATCTATTAAACCAAGCAGTGATGTCAGTAACCCTACAAAAACAAACTTCGCGTGGCTGAGAGGTCTCAACCAATGTGATTGATATGATTAGTTGCTCAGTCTATCAGTAGCATCTACAGCCATCAATAAGGCAGGTGGAGTTGGAGGAAGGAAAATGCAGAACTAATTATGACAGACACAACATGTTAATTGTAAGCACATGATTTTCATTAACTTTAATATACCATTAGATTTGAGAGGTTTATATATTTTGCAACAAAAACTATGAGGCAGTGTCCCACTGAGAAACCTCCACTGTTCTAAAATACATATAATTATGAACAATATTTGGCACGATTTCTTTTAGTAATTATTGAAGTTCCAGAGAATGTAAGGGTTGCCTGTATTCAAGGAGGGAGGGAGACTGTTTTGAGAAAATTAAAATGTGGTAAAACCAAACATATAAAATTGTATATATGTAATAATAAGCACACATATATACACATCTATATCTCATCTATCCGATGTATATGGTTTGTCATTTGTACTGCTCCTAATGATCCTCTTCAGTGGTGAGAGCGAGTGCTGTAACTTAATTGATTCTAGATATCCATCTTGCTAGACTCTAGTTCTTGCAGTTTGATTTATTATGTGAATTAATGATAGATTACCACGATGCAGCATTGCACAATAGCTCACATTGCCTGAGCCAATTGATTCACACAAAAAAGGTTGCGAATGATGCTGGAGAGTGTAAGGGTAAACTATTTGCATACCTGAGATCATTTGTCAAAGGATGCCTTGGAAATTTCATTGCTAATTGCTCTTTAATTAACCCCATCACTGAACACTTATGAGTTCATTGCCACTGGCATATTAGGCTATCCTCGGAGCCTGGAAAGCTGAACAGCTTAGTGTGTTAAAAACACAGGCAGCGCGTTCCTTAAACCACTAATTCTAAACGTTTAACGCTTCCCGACTCTCGAATTCCATTTAATAATTACTTTTCTGCTGTGTCAACCTAATAATTCGTAGCAGGCTCCAATTTTTGAGCAGCGGTGACTATTATAAGTTGGTGCTTCACCTAATTATTTATGGAAGGGGAGTTGGATACAAGGAAATCATTGCGCAGTTTGTGTGTACATAACTCGGTATTATTATCATATCACCAGATGCCGAGCCTGAAAATGAAAAGCATCTGTAAAAGGGGTCACAGTACTGAAATCTTTGCAGACGTCAACACAAGGGCCTTGTGAGTCACACATTCTTTCTTCCCCTTATGTACGGTAGATAAATGCAGTTTGAGAGCCAATGGGTGCACAATACCCAAATACAAGTGTTTGGGTAACCCCCAGAATCTAGCCATTTGTCAAGCAAAGCACATTTAATATAATTAGCCAATATAAGCACATATATTCTATGCAGTATTGTATAAGGATACATAGCGCTCATTCTATTCTATTGCTTTGGAAAATGCCAATACTGTATAGATAATGGTTTTACCAAAACACATTTATCCTTTTATAAACCTTGGTAAATGCCCGCAGCTGCAAACCCCAACGCTGGAGGACAGAGGCATACAGAAAAAACAGTTTCCTCCAGCTATACAGCCCACACACAGCTTGGGTAAGGAGCGGACAATGCTCATGGTTACTATCCCTGCTGTAAACAAGCAACGCAGCAGGGATTACAGGGGGTAAACAATGCTGGAGCCTCTGCAAGCTTCACCCTCTCAATACCTGTTCCAGTTAGCAGAGTGTTTGGAGAGGACAGATAAGACTCACAGTGATGTGGAACAAAGCTCCTGGTGATGAAGATTAACCCTGTTCATTCTCGAACTTGCTACCGCATAATAATCCTTGTAATGAAAGAGTATTTGAAGAATGTTAAACAGATTTATTTTTTGGAGCAAAGAAAGAATAACATTCATTCTTACGCTACAGTATATTATTATGAATATCACTACCATAGACCTCTTAGAATAGAAGTATATGATTTACAACTGGAGGCATGATGTTATGTTATTAAGGGGTGTAATAAAGACAGCCATGGGTGGTAAGGGGTAAACTGTTTAACAAAATAAAAATACATAATGCTGTCTGAAGAACAAATAGAGATTAAGTACACAGATGGAGAGAATAGAAAATATATAAAATTATATATAGTTATAATTGCAACCCTATAATATTTCTATTTTAAGAAAATTAAAATAATGCAGCCAGCAGAAATATTGCTTATTTATCAACAGGTGTTAGAATCAAAGCTATCATTGTGTGTGGTATGACTACGAAAGAGTGTCCAAGGAAATGTAAGCAACATTAACAATGAATGACAACACCTATGGAAACTAATTGTGGCCATTCGGAGATCTATATACATGAGGTGACATTACCAAAAAGCAATGAGAGCATACATTGATTTTACAGTTTCCTTTAAGAAGATTATTAACTTTTTAAGAATGAGGTTTGTAAGGGATGATAAGCCACCTGTATGCAACTTTCATTGCTGGAGGTTAGGGGTAGAGGGAATCAAATGGACTTGATTATAACCTGAACATCTCTGTCAACCATAACTTTAACACAGCACATGTCTCATAAAACAGCCACCTGCCATAATATAAGCAGAGAACTAACTGTTGGACTGTCAGGAGGTTGTTAACTCTACACTAACACCATCAGAGTAAAAATCCAGTGCAGGTTATGGAAAACTATCATTAACTGTTCAACTGCTGAACAATTTAATAAAGTGATAATTATATAGAAGCGCTCTCCCCAGCAGAAATAGTTCTTAATACCTAGTCAAGGATTTCAAATTGGGTCCCCCTGTCATTCCAGTAGTATCCTATTTATAGGAACAAACAGATCATCTTTATCATGCTCAATGCATCTGCCCACAAAAAGTTTACTATACAAACACTACTTCCCCAGAGCAGTAGAATCCAGTTAGTCCCCCATGACCTAAGAGAGCTTCCAGGTGTGTGGAGAGAGCGCAGGGCCTTGTAGATCACAAGAAAGAAGTGAAACAGTTAGCAAACTGTTTGTTTACTTATACTGGGGTGGCGCCAGGGCACTCGTAGCATCATAGCCACTACAGCGGATCGTAGCGATTGTGGTGCTTGAAGTGTTCCTTTAAAAGGTATTACATCTGAAGAATAGATCACTGAGCTAATTTCCAGTAGAACAACAGATCACAAAGGTAATGAAGCCACATATATTTAAACATTCTTACAAACAGAAGGTTTAAAAAAAAATAAAAATTCTGCCCTACAGCAAGCTCTGCATTATATGATTGCATGAGACACGTAGACGAACAGTCAGCATAAATTCCAACATAAAGCTAGTGGCCAGCTGTAACATTTTAGAAGCCGTGGACACCCCGCACCTGGGATCTGTACAGTTTAGCTAGGACATTAGAAGAGTTAGACCGGAAAGAATGGTTGCGTGCTGAATTCACAGCAGATTTAATCTCTGGCGTATAGTTTTCCACTTCAGACTTTTTCCACATTAGCCAAGTCAGTCTAAAAAGGATTCCACTAAATGCTAAGAAATATGCTGTGATTATAAGCAGGGAAATGTGTCATCCATTACGATTACATTCATACAACCAAAACTTGTAGCTGCCCTGCTAAGTGCATGACTAGAGCCTGTAAAGAAATGTCATCGGCTGGAATATCCGTTGGGAAAATGTGAAATACTGTACTAGATTTACATTTGTTATGAAATCACATTTCTATTATAAGATTATTAAACTCACAGTATCCCTAAAAGCATTCCAGATTCTGCTATTTTTAGGACATTTTTGTCTTCGTTTATTTTTGTTTTGTAATTTTAAAAATAAGGATTAGCTCATCAGCATGTGTGTCCCTAAACAAGCCCAGTAAACTCCCATGCAAAAGCGGATCACAGTAAGAATTGAAATATCTAAACCTCACAGAGCAAGGAATTAAAGTGGCAGTAAAATCAGACAAGGTACCAGAAATGACTTACAAGTACATAGGATGTATAAAACAGTAAGGGTGCTTGACCTATGTTGGCAAATACTTGCTTTACATTGCTTTTCTACATAATGGATATGAATAGTGTTTAAATAAACAGCAGTGGGTTGTTTTAAACAAGTAACTCATTTTGGTAGTATGCAGATTCTGATTGGATAGCATTACCGTACTCACTCAGGCCACTCTAAGTAACGCATACAGAAAATATTTAACAATAGGGAAGATAACCAACCAGTAATATTCCCCAGTAGCTCATTCCTCTGCAAGCTGATGCA
Organism: Pelobates fuscus; assembly: GCF_036172605.1. NCBI lineage: Eukaryota > Metazoa > Chordata > Amphibia > Anura > Pelobatidae > Pelobates > Pelobates fuscus. Next base: position 144,909,350 of record NC_086321.1, on the reverse strand, counting down.
TGAGCCACACTGGATGGTGACCTGTGACCTCCATTGTCTCAGCACTTGAGATGAGTAAACCAATCTGTTTAAACTTTTATCATAACTGACAGGCAATTACAAACACTACTGATTCATTACAATTTCCTGACCTCAAATTTGCCCTTTCTGACAGCGAAATAAGGATCTTGTCTGTTTTCAGCGCCTTAACCATAGCTTAGTCACAAGTTTAAGCTACTAAAAACATTTTTTAAAATACATATAATACATACCTAGGGTGTTACATGTATAATCCTCTGTGCACAATGCCCTTATTATGAAAAGACATGCACAAGAGAATCCCAGCTTAGTCATCTAATTGATGAGTGATGATGTCACAGCTGTATTCATAGCTATTTCAATTGTAAAGATGTTCTTCCTTCTTCACACCGGTCCCCATTCAATCATCTGACTTAAATCAGAGTAAACCAGCCAAAAGAAAATGTAATTTTTGCATGAACATACAAATTTGTTGGTTTCCTATTCTATAAAGCAGAAATAAAATTATTTTATCCCTGGTAAGTGAGTAGCAATTTTATCATATATACATCAATTGGAGAACATAGCAGGCATACTCACTTTTTCACAAAAGTGTATTATTAAACTGTTAATGGCTCCCAACAGATTCCTCTCCTGCAACGGTCATTATAAAAAAATATAATTAAATTAAATAAAAAAACAAAAAACAAGTCTTCAGTGAATACTATTCTACCAATCTACTTCCCTCACCATTTGTGTCACTTTACCCCACTCCCTCTATCTTTAGAGAGTCCATTTGTCTGGTTACAATTACATGTTTGTTAGTCCACCCATTGTAAAGCGCTACGGAATTTGTTGACACTATATAATAATTAATAAAAAATAATTTTAATGATATGTCAGTTTTCAAAACACCAAGTCAGGCTTCACAATGTCACAATTTTTTTTTTTATTCTTATTATTTTTTAAATAATGCATCCTACGTCCTTTGTGTATGTGTTTACTGGCAAGAATGCTGGTCCTTTGTGCCAAAAAGTAGAGTACTATCTTTATGGGTAGGATCGTTTAACTTGTGTGCTTATAGTGGCGTTACAGGCAGATGGACATAGAAATAGATATACTAACACAATAGGAATAGAGGGCCATATTCACAGGCTTTTATACAGCGTGCGAAACAAGAATGGATAACTTACACTGAAACACAAGGAGAACAAATAGAGATTACTATAGCTGTGTAAGGCATCAAAGACATGGCTCTCTCGTGTGTGAGCAATTGAAGACTTTGTCTGATATTTGACCATATCAACCAAATACAGAATTATATTACTTAAAGGAACACTATATGGTCATAAATACAAACGTGTATTCAGAAATAAAGATCTCAGCCAATCCAATGCTTTTCCATTGCACATTACATAGTTACATATAGTTACATAGCTGAAAAGAGACTTGCGTCCATCAAGTTCAGCCTTCCTCACATGTGTTTTTGCTGCTGATCCAGCAGAAGACAAGAAACCCAGTCTGATACATGCGTGTCAAAACGCGGCGCTGGACAATCAGCCTCTCTTTATAGAGATGCATTGACTCAATACATCACGTTGGGCAGCACTGATGCAGGAAGTGGCTGTCTGAGTGACGATCACTAGAGGGGTTACTTGGCAGCAACGTAAACACTGTCCCTTCTCAGAAAAGGCAGAGTTTACATTAAAAAGACTATATTCACCAGACCATACCCGCCAGAACAACTACTATTGTGCAAGCTGTAGCTGTAGCTGTTCATGTGCCTATAGTGTCCCTTTAAAGTGTATGCCAAAACCATAGTAATGAAGAATGTGAATACATGTTAATGTACATACAGCAAAACGGTGCCAGCTAGACTGTTACACAGGCAAGCATTGCACAATAAACATATATATGTATTCTTATGTCATTAAAATCATCAAAATAAACATTTCAATTTGGTAACATTCACACCCTTGACACTCTGCTAGCCGTATGTATTTAAACATGTTCAGATGGGCAGTGCTCTTCAAGTAAGCTTACGACGACGGATTAAGCCATTTACTGTACATAAAACAGCATTCCCATAAATGAAGGGAAATATGTCAAAACAAATTGACAGCGGTTTCGAATCCAGAAGAGGAAATTAGCTCTTTAAAGGGACTCATTATCATTAGTTATTATTTATATAGCGCCAGCTTATTCCGCAGCGCTTTACAATAAGAGGGGAATCTTCCAAATGAGACCATAACAAAATGTAACAGGAACAATAGGTAGTTGAGGACCCTGCTCAAACAACTGGAAAATATATTTTTACACAACTGGAAAGACCCTTAAAGAGCTCTTACATTATTTCAATATTTGTAGTTATTAAAAAATGTTTTTACATCACCTTCTTGTTTTCTTGTGTTATTGTATTCCAATGCCCAGTCTGGTCTTTAAATTACATAGGCTGCCAAGGCTGAGAGCATTTTTACCACCACTTAAAGCTACAGGAAATAATTTAATAATGTCATACACGCAGGTACATCACCAACTGGGTTACAGTGCTGTGCATAAGAATAAACATTTGCAAGTATGCTACAGAACTGAACAGGAAACAATTGTTTTGGCCTGCAGTGAAGAGTTTCATCTCAGTTGTGTTTCTAGCTTCCAATGCACCCTAGGAGCAGTATCCTGCCCCCCCTCTCCATATCCAAACCTTGCAAGGCCTTTTTACATCGCAAACCATGCGAGGCTGTCAGTGAAGAAACTGCTGGAAACAAGAACATGCTGCACTGCTAGGTATGGACAACCAACTTTATCATGTTTAATGAAGAGGAAGTAAACCACCCCCACCCTTCCCCCAAAAACTCTAGTATCCTGCTGAGCATCACCCACAGGTAAGCTGAAAAACATCACATCTGGGACCTCAATGTTAGGAAAGAACCCTAAAATGTTTAGTGTTGATTCACAAAACAACACATTGTTGCTACTTGGATTTTGAAACACTACATTTAGATAAAACATACCGTATATACTCGAGTATAAGCCGAGTTTTTCAGCACATTTTTTGTGCTGAAAAACCCCAACTCGGCTTATACTCGAGTCATAGTCTGTATTGTGGCAATTTGCATTGCCATAATACAGACCGGGGGAGAGGGGTGCTGGCAGAGCTGTAACTTACCTGTTCTGCAGCTCCTGTCAGCTCCCTCCTTCTCCGCGCCGTCCGTTCAGCACCTCGGTCAGCTCCCAGTGTAAGTCTCGCGAGAGCCGCGGCTCTCGCGAGACTTACACTGGGAGCTGACAGAGGGAGCTGCACAGACCGCGCGGAGGAGGAGGGAGCTGACAGGAGCTGCAGAACAGGTAAGTAACGCTCTGCCAGCCCCCCTCTCCCCCCCACTGAACTACCAATGACACTGGACCACCAGGGAAGGAGCCCCCCTCCCTGCTATGTATCAAGCAGGGAGGGGGGACGAAAAAAATATATAATAAAAAAAAAATAATAATAATTAAATAATAATACAAAAAAAATTAATATAAAAAAAATTAAAAAAAAATAATTAAATAATACAAAAAATAAATAATAATATAAAAAAAATAATAATAATAATAATTAATAATATATTAAATGCCCACCCCCACCAACACATACACAAACACACACTGCATCACACACACTGCATCACACACACTGCATCACACACACTGCATCACACACACTGCATCACACACACTGCATCACACACACTGCATCACTCACACTTCATTCATATACACACACTGCACTCACAGACACTGCACTCACAGACACTGCACTCACAGACACTGCACTCACAGACACTGCACCCACAGACACTGCACCCACAGACACTGCACCCACAGACACTGCACCCACAGACACTGCACCCACAGACACTGCACCCACAGACACTGCACCCACAGACACTGCACTCATACACACACACACTGCATTCATTATATACACACACTGGAAATAAATATTCAATTAATATATACGCACACACACTGCACTCATACACATACACACACACACTGCACTCATACACATACACACACACACTGCACTCATACACATACACACACACACTGCACTCATACACATACACACACGCTGCACTCATACACATACACACACGCTGCACTCATACACGCACTGCACTCATACGCACACACTGCATTCATTATATACACACACTGTAAATAAATATTCAATTAATATAATTTTTTTAGGATCTAATTTTATTTAGAAATTTACCAGTAGCTGCTGCATTTCCCACCCTAGTCTTATACTCGAGTCAATAAGTTTTCCCAGTTTTTTGGGGTAAAATTAGGGGCCTCGGCTTATATTCGGGTCGGCTTATACTCGAGTATATACGGTATATAAAAGTTTTGATTGGAATTGGAGAATGTTCCTAATCAAATATATTGGGCGATTAAATTTTAAGCAAATGTATAAAAGAAGAGTGATAAAACTCATCTAGAGCAGTGTTTCCCAAACCAGTCCTCAAGACCCACCACCAGTTCTGGTGTTGTCAGTATCTACTTTGGAATAAAACAGGGAAATAAATAAATCCTGGATTGTTACCTCATCTACATTGCACAAAGACTCAAAATTCCTGTACCACTTCTTGAAAATCTTTTTGTAACTCTTCGACTTTAACAATTTATCCCCCAATCACTAAGTTTTACAGAGCACACACACACAACCTAAAGGACCACTATGATCTCAATGGAGTTGTCTGGGTGCACTGACCCTGCACTTTTACTCGCACAACGTAAAAAAAACATTTTTTGTTGATTTTGAGATACGGTAATATTTTCATTAAGCGGTTAAGCACGCCTCTACTGGCTGTCTTCCTGACAGCCAGCTGCTGCAGTGAAAACCAAGTCTGATTCAGTTCTTCACTGATAGAAGCATTGATTGGTGCTTCCCAACGACTGTCATTCATGCAAATGAAGTCCATAATGCTTCCCAATGAGAAGCATTTTAAATTGGATAAATGGCCATCAAGGCTGAGTGAAGGCAGTCAGGGCTTCTCAGAAGAGGCTGTGTCAGTGGCGGATTGCAGATGAGCAACAGGTTTATTTTTTATTTAATGGATTGTGTAGCAAAAAATGGGCTGAAATCTTAACACACTCACACTAGGGGCTAGCAATTAGAAATTGCAACCACTCCATATAGCGTTCCTTCAAATATTCAAGTATAGACTGGCTAAGAACTGTACTTGGTATTTATAGACTTGGTCCTGTGGCTCAGCCTACTGGGGAAGGGCATACTGAATATTTATTACTTTACTATATCAATGAGTACCAGCAGGGTTGTGCAGGTATGACTACAAATTCCCACTAATCTGTGCCATTCATCGTAGTAACCATTGACAATCATCTGAAGAGCCAAAATTGGAATGCCCAGGTTTAAAACAACCACTAATATAGCTGCAGTGTTCTTGTTCATACAAAATGGTTAACCAGCCCACATGACAGAGAAATAAACAAGTGACTGGAAGAAGCCCTCCGGGCATTCCTGGGCAAGGTATATACTGCCTCAAAACCCCACAGCAATCAGATTTGTATCAAGAGAGTGAGGCAGATTAGATGGAGGTTATAGATAAAGGTTAACACACAGCCAAACAAAGTGCTGGTGTCTGCTGATCAATAATTGCTTAAAGGGGCACAATATGCACCATAACCACTACAACTTAATATAACATTTATAATACTTAAAGAGCCTGGGGGTGATGCCTTCCTTGTTTTTGTTAATCCATTTGACTTTTTGGACAATATTTGAGACTGTCCCCGAGCCAACAGTCCTTCCTTTGCCTTCTATTCAACTATTTTATTTGGCCACTCAATTTCAGAAGACAACGTACTGGGATATCATGCTTGAATATGGTTTGACACATACTGGGAGATCGCTCACACCATAACCACAACAATGAGTTGTACAGGTTATGGAGCATAAAGTGCCCCTTTAATAGAATATTTATTACAAACTTGGCCTTAAAATAACAGAAAAGGTTACCACGTAATAGTTTTTTTTATATTCTTTATAGAAGTAAACAAAAAGTAAAAGATTTTAACTTAAATTGATTATTTTCCACTGTTTCCAGGCATCACATACATTTCCCAGATCTATCCCCATTCCTGCTGTCAGCCAAGCCTGTTAAACAGGTTTATGTCAGTATGAATAGCTACCATGATGGCTTAATTAATAAATCCATCTGGCAAGGAAAATGCATTGAGAGAGAACACACATGGCCGGGGGTCATTCAATGAACTTGTCATATCAGAAGGGGCTGGAAGTATATACGTTGTGCTTTTTATAGATGCAAAGCACAGGGAAAAAACGGAAAGGGATGCATAGATATTGGTAGTGTCAAATGCATGCAATGTTAAAAATACGTTGCTAATGCTCCTTCAAGAAGAGGAAATATTGCTTTCAAATGGAAATTGATTTACTAAATTTAATGTAATGGTTAAAAAGCCGCAATAAACCATGTCTGGCATTTCCTCTTTCTTGTAATCTTATTATCGATATTCTGATTTTCTGCCTCCTTATTCCAACATGCACAAGCCTTATACAATCTGTACTCTGATTTGCAAAGGAGGCCAATATGTTAACTGTAATCTTAGCACTGATCTATTAACCCAGAGGAGTGTGGCTACTGGAACACTATTGCTTACATAAGAAACTAAATACACATTGCCTACAAAACCAGACTCCAGTTCGATCCCAAAGAAATGTTATGGTAAATTAGTTACCATGACACATTCAATTAGCCACTTAATAACAGGAGGATTCTGTGTAAAGCAGCCTTCAGGGACAGAACGGGCAAAGTTCTATTTTCTGCACACCGTTTAACTGGTATAATCTGGAAACCTGCTTTTATTAATAACGATTTCTTTAACTCCCACCTGCTACTGCTTCATTGTAGCATTCTGCAGCCATAAACATCGGTAATACTAATGATACTAAACAAAGTAAAAAAGTTATCCTGTGGCATTTGCACCATTCTTCTCACAAGAAATATGAAATGAAATTGCATGCTGGTCAGCAGATTGTGGGCACTTGGGACACTCAGCGTGGCTTTGCCTGAAGACGAATTCCATATACACACTGCCCTTGGTAAACATTATGCTTGTTCATAGCAAAGTCAGGTACAACATGATCAATTAGTAAGGAGGACACGTAATCCCTGGCACACACTGAAAAGTACAAGACACTTACACCCAGTGCCTGGGCAAGAAAACCCTTCAGTTGTAATTAATGGACCTTTCTCTCCCACCACTGGAGTCTATTATGGCTTTTTGTGTTGCGGTGAATGAGACATTTTGCTTAGCACATCATTCACAGACAAGGCCATGTACAGCGTCTCCCGAAACAGGCAAAGGTTAACACTTAGTATTCCAAGGTGCTTGTGAATGCAGCATTCCCATTAAGCTGTCAACATCTTCTACACGTGCAGCATCTTTTTATTAAGGTGCCGTTCAAATGTTTGTTTGTTAGTAGTTATAGGACCACTATAGGCACCCAGACCATTTCATCTCAATGCTATGTTTCACTGAGGGTTAATCCAGCCTTTAGTGGCTGTCTCAATGGCAGCCGCTAGAGGCGCTTCCCCAATTCTCACTGTGAAAATCACAGTGAAAAGACGCTGGAAGTCCATAGGAAAGCATTGAGTAATGCTTTCCTATGGGCAGTTTGAATGCGTGCGGGGCTCTTACCACGCATGCGCATTTGGATCAGACGTCGGTAGGGGGTTGAGAGATCCCCAGCACAGAGGGAGCCCGGCGCTGGAGAAAGGTAAGTGGCTGAAGGGATTTTAACCCCTTCAGCCCAGCGGGAGGGGGGACCTAATGACCCTATAGTACCAGGAAATCTATAGTGGCCCTTTAAAAATGGTTTTAAAATTTAAAAGGTAAAAATCTTTTTACATTTGCAAAAAGAAAAAAGCCTGTAAGCAGATAGCGGAAAAAATGGTAAGGCCACGAATCAACAAATATATATATAGAGATAGTTTATATTCCACTAAACAAACAAATGAAAAAAAATATGAACACAAATAATATTAAAAAAAAAAAAAAAAGCTGTAAAAAAGGCCCCAATACACATACAAAATGAAAGAGAGGTAAGGGTGTGAATGTCGACTACATAATGTAAATAAACTAGATCATAGTATATTGCTGATGTGACCATGGAAGCAGGAGACACAGATAAACAAGACTGTAAAGTAAATTAAGTTCAGCAGGGGAAAAAACATTGGTTTCATACAATGTTTCATTAGAGATGCACCATGTTTCAATGTTGGCACCAAAGCCGTAGGATGAACGAATATAGATATTGGAGATATAAACAAGGAGATCCAACAGTCATCAAAAGTATAGAATACACACATAAATAAAGAGCCTTAGGCGAGCTGCAATCTTAAACATTCATCAAGGAAATTACATTGTTGTATGCCATATCAAGGAAATATATGTATTAAGCTATTAGATATCCTGAAAAATGACTAGAGGTAGAGACGTGATTGCTTTTTACAGAAACACTAGTATCGTGAAGCTTTGTAACAGGCAGAGTATTTAGCCAGAAGATCAGTGTCCCTGTTAGCACTCTGTGTTCGTATTGAAATGTGTTATATCCCAAAAAGCTAAAAGGACTAAAGGGGGGTAAATGTTACATAGTTACATAGCTGAAAAGAGTCTTGTGTCCATCAAGTTCAGCCTTCTTCACATATGCTTTTGCTGTTGATCCAAAATAAGGCAAAAAACCCAGTCTGAAGCACTTCCAATTTTGCAACTAACTAGGAAAAAATTCCTTCTTGACCCCAAAATAGCAGTCAGATGTCTCCTTGGATCAAGCAGCTATTACCCCACTAATTAGAAATTATATCCCTGTATGTTATGTTTTTGTAAGTATTTATCCAATTGCAGTTTAAACATCTGTATAGACTCTGACAAAACCACCTCTTCAGGCAGAGAATTCCATATCCTTATTGCTCTGTAAAAAAAACCTTTGCCTTAGATGAAATCTCCTTTCTTCAAGCCTAAATGTGTGACCTCGTGTCCTATGTATAGGAAATGTATATTTGTATTCCTGACACAATAGTGTTCCTTTAAGAAAACTACATTTAAAAATGATAATTTGTAAAAGATATCAGATGCATCTATATGCACAACCAAGGGGCAGAACTTTAGGCAGATTTAAAATTGCATTTGTGTAAAATTTTGTAAACACAAACAGACTAGACAACAAACAATGCACATGTGTATTCCGTCACTGAAATTTGTGAACAACATGAGAGAATCAAGAGTTGGCACTAGAGGGTTTATTTGGTAAACAGTGAATTGTAGCAAGCTGAAAACAAAATTTCAAAATTCAGGTTGTGACTATTTTTTTTTTATTGTGCAAATCAGTATTCATTTAATTACAATTCACTGTTTAATTGAAAAACCCCTGTACTGTGATTTGTAAAAACAAGCAAGAGAGGTGGTACACGTCACTGCAATGCACATTACAGCTTGGGAAAAGTAATTCACTTGCCACAACAAAGACCAAAGCAAAACACACAAACCTTTTTTGTAAACATGCTAAAACTGTTTTAATGCATTACAACTAAGCAGGAATTCATTTCATGCTACTATGACCATGAGTGTAATCATTCCATACAAGCTGCATCGCTGTGGTTTGCGCTTTGATCATTCAAATCGTCTGTGGTTTTATGGTCCATACAAAGCATATCCAGCTGTGATGTAAACACCAGCAAAACAGGCTGGCACGTGTGGCACAACTTAGAAATCTGTCACCATGAACTTCTCTGGAATGGACCCTTTACAATAAATACTTTCATTTGCAAGCAGTGGTGGTTTATTTTGGCTGTTTTAGACAGAATTATCGTTTTGTTTTGGTTTTAAAAAACAGACAACCACAAGCACAAGCACTAGAGCCCACTATAGTGGTAATCGTGCCAAAGAACCATGGCCCAATCCATGGCATAATCTCTTAAACTGTTTTAGCACGGTTTGACACTTACATGGGACTCGTTTGGTCTTTCCAGAGTTGGCAAAGCTGGATGTCAATTGTGTTGAATATGGTGATGGATTTGGCTGAGAATGCACATGTGATGAATCAACGTATCACTAGTATCCGGCTTCTCCTGCTTGAGAACACTGGATGCACACAGGCACTGGGCAGGACCCAAGTAAGTGTCAGATCGTGTTAAAGCAATTTGATAGATGAGGCTGGGACAGAGCTAAAGAACACCAGTCCCCACAACCTGTACAGTAGGCTATGGTGCTTGGGAGTGTTTCTTAAACACTGTAAGAGAGACAAGTATCTAAGAGAAACACATTTCTTGTATATGATGTAGCTGGCATTGGAGCTATATGCCTTGCTAGTGTAGTGTAGCTGATGGGTGATATTTGGTTCAAAGACACAAACTACATTTGTAAGGCCCTAAGGTTTAAAATTCTACAAGCTCTCTCTACATTACAGTAGCAAAGTAAGAAAACTAAGCTGGTCGGTCTTAGACAAAATAATCATCACAGCTATGTTACATGTAGTCAGCAATACTGGTGACTGCACATATTAAACCTAGCCTTTGATCTGCTAGGATTCTAGCAGGGATTTTTGGAGGGAATATTTAGAAATGATTTCAGTAACTTCCAGCCACGGTTAGGATTGCTTTAGGTAAATCCAAGGAAAACAAAACAAACAATTGTTTATAAAGAAAGGGGTATATCTACTTACGTCTAAACAGCCTACTGTGCCTCAACTATTTAAGACCAATGAGATATTTTCAATCTTGCAGCACAAATCAACGGTTTCACCCTAATTAGTGAAGTAGTGTTGCAACATTTTGCTACATATTCTTTACTGAATGTTATTAAGTGAAGTTTGGATTGTGATTTGTTTCTAATTCTTTACAGCCTCTCTTTTATTTATTTTTAAATTGCTCAACAATTTACTGTGGTCGCTATATTGTGTAAGCGGTTTAGTCATCAACTGTATATAGCGCTGGAATCATTAGTTAGGTTTCCAGTATCCCGGTCCATGTAGATAAGAGGGTTAAAACTTACATTTTCTCCATCATCGTGCCAGACATACCGTGGCTGGCCCTGTCTCCATGGCTGACATCAATCTTGATCTCAGCCAATCAAATGGTTTCACAGAAGAAAGCTTTGTGAGGTTATTGTGCAGCAAAACGCTGTGCTGCACCAATCAGCATCTCCTCATAGAGATGGATTAAATCAATGCATCTGTATGGGGACATTCAGTGTGTGGAGATGCTGAATGCCAGTGCTGCACATTGACAGAGGAAGCACCTGCCGTCTGAGTGACTACCATTAGAGGTTTCCCTAGCCAGGCATAGGCAACCTTCGGCACTCCAGAGGTTTTGGACTACATCTCCCATGATGGTTTGCCAGCATTCTGGGTGTAAGAGCATTGTAGGGGATGTAGTCCACATCTGGAGTGCCGAAGGTTGCCTATCCCTTCAGGCTGTAATGTAAACACTGCCCTTTTCTATTGAAAAGCCTGCAAGGATTGGCTATAAACACTAGAATCACGACATTAAGCTGTAGTGGCTCTGGAGACTACAGTGTCCATGGTACACTGGCATATCTGTTATTTGCTCTAAGCAGAGATTAGGTATGATAAATAATTATTAATATATATGTACACTGTGTTCTAGGGTGTAACCTAGGGTGTAACCGAGATTTCAGACAAATTAGTAACATGAACATGTGTAGATATTGCATAGGGGTAATAAGGGGTGCTAGATGGGTTGCTTGCGCATCTTCCATAGGGTCGTGGCTGTATGTGGCAGCAGTTCTTTGTGAGAACGTGGCTTTCAGCCGACTCCCTGGATTGGTAGTCCCTTTGTGTCCATGTTTAGACCTCGCCACGGCTTGTATGGCACCTCTGTTCCCTCTTCGTCTCTCCAGGTGACTCGTCTGCAGGGGGTATGTGCACTGTCCTGCTGCCGGCTGGAGGGTCTGCGGGGTCCAGGTTCCCTGCATCTTCGGCCCAAAACCTGTGCGGGCACCTGTGCCTGTGTTCCATTGATCCCTACTCCAGGATCGTGGGCCCCTGGGTCTGTCTGGTTGCGGACATGCCCCGGGGTGTATGGACGGCTGTGGGGGGTCACCACCACTTGGGTCCCCAGCTTGGAAGAAGAGCGGGCATGGATTCCTGCGTTTCCCCTCCCGCGTGGCGCAGGGGGTGCGGGTGGGAGTGTGTCGTGCTGTGGGGTGAATCCTGAACTAGGCATTAATTTAACCGCTGTAGGTGCATTTTGGGGCTCTGAGGCAACAGGGGTCAGTTTCACCTGAGGTCTGCGTTCAAGTCGCTCCCAAAAGTCCTGACACATTGCTCAAATCTGGCATTGATGAAATCATCCACTCCTGTGCCCCCTGGTCGGCTTGTGGCTGTAGTTTTCCCTGGGCGGCAGCCATTTTAGGTGAGCCTTGTGGGCCTTGCTTGGGCTGTCTGGGCAGCATTGTGCTTTCTGTATAGACTGGGATATCCCCTGCCGGTCCAGAGGGGGGGGGGAGGGGGAGGAACAGGTATTTTGTGCTTTACCCGCAGTCCCAGGCTGGAGGAACGGACGTTTCCACCCTCTGTAGGACTTGCCTGGTGTACAGTTTGCGGGTGCTGTGTCTGGCCGCCGTCCGGAGCGTGTGTCTCCAGGCTCGGATCGGAGCTCTCCCCTGTCGTTAGAGGCATTGCGGTACCCAGCTGGGTGAGTTTTGGGGATGGTATTGTCGTTAATATTGCCCCCGTATATCCTTAACATTGCTAACAGGTGCAACATATTGCTAAGTGTTCAACAATTGGCGCACAAAAAAATTGCTGTCCTTGTTGATTTCATTTCAACAGATTAAAAGGACCACTTCAGCTCAATGAAGTGGTCTGGGTGCCAGGCCCCCCTAGTTTTAATCCTGCAGCTGAAAACACAGCAGTTTCAGAGAAACTGCTATGTTTACATTGAGGGTTAATCCGGCCTCCAGTGGCTATCTTCCTGACAGCCACTAGAGGCGCTTCCACGATTTACACTGAGTAAATCGCACTTATCCAATGCTGGACGTCCTCATCGAGTCCAGCGTAAAAAATATCCCAATAGGAGAGCACTGAGTAATGCTTTCCTATGGGCGGCTTTGAATGCGAGCGCGCGCCTCTGGCTGCGTATGCGCATTGGGCTCCACTCTGAAGCGGACGTTGATGGAGGAGAGGTCACCAGTGCCGAGGATTAAGGTAAGCAAATAAATGGTTAACCATTTATTTGCCGCAGAACTGGGCCCTAGTCACCCAAACTGTGACTAGGGCTCTATAGCGTTAGGAATACATATTTGTATTCCTAACGCTATGGTGTTCCTTTAAATAAAAAGTTTATTTAAGAGCCCATTGTCAGGGTTCTCAACGTGCCATACATATGGCAACCCCATGGGTGCCCGACAGGGGATTTGAGTCTGGGTACATTGCTGTCCTGGACCTGCTACCTGCCTTTGAGCCACAGCAGTTCTGTTTATTTCGAGCTGTGCTAGCCCTATTATTCCTGGCTATGTCTGCAGCACTGGGGGTTGGACTTCGTCTGTGGTCATTGCAAGTGCTTCACCTGACTCAGATCAGTCATCAGCAGGGTATATAAACAGGATCAAAAGTCTTTGATCCTGTTGTGTGTGTGTTTAGTTCCTGTGTTCCAGTCTCTTGATCTTCAACTCAATATTGACTACAGCTATTCCTTGACTATCCTTCTGTATATGTCCTTGTCTGCATTGGAATCCTTTCCTGCACAGATTCACAGTCCAGGTGGCTTCTTATCTGTCACCTTGGACTGTATATGCAAGGGTGAGCATTCATATCTCCGCTAAAGACTCCCATCTCAGGTAAGACCCTGACACCCATTACACATTTTGTTATTCCGATTGTTATGACCAACTTACAAGTAGCAAAAGCCAAGAAATGCAAACATTTGTCAATAGTTTGAAAGGATCCTAATGCCGGATGCAACCATGTTCACAAATAGGCAAATTCTTTCTCACAGGCTAGGAGAGCTGCGAGGAACATGTACGGTAATTGACAATATAAACAGTTTGCAGCAAAATTAAAATAAAAAACTTTATTGTATTTATTTCTTGAAAATAAAGGTTTTCATTAAAGTGGTCCCTTCATCCACAGATGTGTGGATGATAATATAGTATTTCCAAACAATTTAGTAGATATAGACAAAAGAAAACATGCATTTCTTTTTTTCCTGCTGGTTTTCTTTGGGGATATATGAAAAGACCACGTGCACACTATTTCAGTGTAGCTACATTTCAGCTACAGTCGAACCATATGTGGTTTAAAACGGAATGGTCAGATTTCTAAATACAGCACTTCCTCATTTCTCACATCAGTAAACTACAAAATCTCTTACTGGGGTGAGGAGTGCAGTGGGGTATTAAAAACACACTTGCCTCCATAGCACAGGATCTGGGTAGATAGCGAAGGCCTTCCTTCCAAACTACACTAAGAGTGCCTGCACTATAAATCTTATAAGAGGTTTTTCAACGTATAACCTCTTATACCATTAATACTCCCGAATTCTCCTTAAATACAAACATCGGAAAACCAGAGATAATATAATATATTTTAAACAGCTGTGATAGGATGTATGTCCGTGAATATATTATTGTCTTTATTGCTGCGCATGTACATTAGGTCCCCCCACCAGCTGACATCGCAGAGGAGGAGCCTGACCCAGTGTTGAGGAACATTCGCGCTGGAATCCGGTAAGTGAAAGAAGGGTTTTTAACCCATTCTTGGCTACAGGGGAGGGTGGGACGAGGGGGATACAGCAGAGGTTACTATAGTGCTAGTAATACAACTTTGTATTCCTAGCATTAGAGTTTTCCTTTAATTCTTCAATGGCAAGTGGTTAGATATTACATTGTGACACACAGTATCTCACTGGTATTTAAGAAGTTAAAAATGGAACTCACATTTGAGCCCTAGCGAAACTTGTGTTTACAGGCAAATCTCTGCAGATCTTTGAGGCAGTAAGAGTTTAAACAAAAACTGATGTGTGAAATCTGTTTAGCTGCCTTCACAGCTAAAAGAGCTAGACTGCTATATAGATTATATGAATGAGATTTGGACCTTAACCCCTTAAGGACCAAACTTCTGGAATAAAAGGGAATCATGACGTGTCACACACGTCATGTGTCCTTAAGGGGTTAAAAGGAACCTGTATTGTCCTCGTACAAACCTGTATTCCTGACCCTATAGTGAAAACCCACCATTTAGGTTGCTTTCCCCACCTTAACCCCCCTCAGAATGGGTTAAAACTCACCTTATTTCCAGCTTTTCACAGGTCCGCTGGCACTGGCCCTGCCCCCTTGGTGACATCAAAATGCCAATTTCTTGCCAATCCAAAGCACTGGATTGGCTAAAATCAGCAGGGGGCAGGGCCAAACACAGTTTTGGCCAATCAGCACCTCTTCAGAGATGCATTGAATCAATGCATCTCTGCGAGGAAAATTCGGCGTCCCCATGCAGATCGTGGGGACACTGAACGGCAGGGCTGCTTACAGTGGCCAGGGGCAATGTAAACACTGCATTTTCTCTGAAAAGGCAGTGTTTACATGAAAATGCCTGAAGGGAGCTATTATACTCACCAGAACAACTACATTAAGCTCTAGTTGTTCTGGTGACTATAGTGTCCCTTTAACAGATTCACAAGTTCAAACCCCAGAATAGATCTTGCTTATAGATATCACAATTACACAGAGCTGGACTAGACATGACATACTGGGTCACTTACACACGCCAAAATACTTTTATTAGAAGGCTAATGTAATTTAATAAAGGGTTTAGGTGTCTGCCACTTTCAGAAAAATTGTATAAACAAACTTTATAGCACTTTAGCTAGCACACTAATAAAATAAATATTATATAGCCCACAAGGAGTCATGACGTTATTTCTGCACGGCAAGCAAACTTCAATTCTGATTGAACAAGGGATGACAAGAGAACTTTTCATGATCAGGACACGTAAAGCAGGGTAACTACTGTCCTAAAACCATTGTATCTGAAGACAGAAATCAGCAATCACATGAAACAAATACCCACCCTTGACATCTTATTTAATTACAGCCGAAAAAACACACAATAGACTCTAAAAGGTTGAACTAAAAGAAAATGAGCAAGCTTGTCAGGAGTTAAATATAGCACGCACATGTCCTTGATAAAAACAAGAAGGAAACTCATGTGGAGATTAACAGGAGTCAGTTTGATAAGAATCAATGAAGGCACCAGAGAGCTTGGTAACACTGTATTATACATGTCAAGCCGAGCCAGTTTATACCAGCACACAAAAGACTTAGAAAATCTATGCCCTGGGCAGGGATATATATACACTGAATAACATCCCAATGACATCGCCTCAACCTCACGGGGAAACAAACATCATATTCAAACAAATAGCCTCCATCTCATTTTATAGCTCATTCTTCTTCATCAGCAAAATTGGTGCAACCACAGAGGCTGAGGGATTAACACATATGTAAATGTTATAAGCCATAGGAGTCAATTTAAGATCTCCACAGTTGGCAGTAAATAAACTGAGCTCTACTAAAATTACTCAAATATTAGGTGTTTTCCCACTGCATTCTGGGATAACTTAAACCCTCAACCTAGGGATGCATGGACTACCAGATGTTGGCTGAGTATTTAAAAAAAATAAAAATAAGCCCTACACCTTCGTTCAATGCAGAGAAATTCTGACTCTCAGAGGAGATGACTGGTGGATCCTTGGTAAGTTGTCAAACCATTAGTAAACTCTTTGATAACCAATACTGAGAGGACACCAGAGGACTCTTGGTACCATAACCACCACACTATTCTGTAGTGTTTATGGTGCATGGCGCTTCTCTTTCAAGACTTTGAAAGATTCAAGGTGTTATCGAAATAAATGGATTACATACTCAAATTCTAGTTTCTATAATGATATCTGGTAGGTTATAATTGCTCCAACATATTTTCATGGATATCTATCACTTATTCATGCTAACAGATCTCACTTGAAAAGTTCTGCCCTGAAGTATGTGGCATTTATAGGGTCGGGTTGGATTACCTGTAGTTCCTTTGAAACTAATTAATGGATTTTCTTGATACATTAAATCAGTGGTTCCCAACCCAGTCTTCAAGTAGCCCCTAACAGTCCAGTTATTAATGATTACTCAATTATGTCTAAGGTGTTTTTGGGAAGAAAAAAAAAAAAACACTTTAGACACAGGTAGGTAAACCCTACATCCTGGACTAGTAGTACTTGAGGAATGGGTTGGGAACCCCTGCATTAAATGAAGTCTACATGTTGCTGGGAAGTACATCCCGTGTATCACATGATAGCATGCAAAAGTCAAGAAAAAATGTAAATAAAAAAAATAAAAAAGTGTTGGCTTTGACAAGACTAGGTATAAAATACTCAGATAATAAAAATGCGCATTCTATTTTGTCGTGCTGGAGAATGGGCTCCTGCCTTCGAGCCCCACCATATAAAATGAAGACAAATCACTCCAGACGCCAGTTCTCAGCGGCAATATTTAGTCATCCAAGCCCAGAAATAGCTCCCATTGTGGCTTGGATAGATACATTTTACCTCTGAGAACTCAGAATGAATTTATCTTACACTCAAGGAAGGAGATTCTTTATGTGAAGTAGATGTTGGGCAATGCATCTCACCAAGGGAAACCATTGGATTATTTTACTCTTCTAAACTGACAATACATCAGAGGTGGCAGACTTTGGTTAGGAAGGAAGGAAGGAAAGTAACAGGTAATTTAATACTTTAAAGTAGCATTTTATAGACTAGTTATTAGTTGCCAAGTATGTAATGATGCTAAATACTACTCAGGAGAATTCATACTCTTCTGATTAAACGGCTTTATTTTTTAAACTCCTGTCACGTTTACTGTACATTTCCATAAGATCCAAATCCCCCACTGTGCTGCAGTGAATAATTTAGCCAGAGTCGGCTGAAGAGGTTTTCTTTAAATGTTTGATATGTTTTTACAACAACATTAGGAGTCTGACAGTAACAGGATGATCTGGAGTAATACATTATCAGGCTCATTTCAACAGCGGAGCTCCCAGCAATTCACCAGGGATATGATGTTTGTTTAGAAAGGTGTATGCTTGGAGGCAAATCCCGCTTGTTGAAGTAGGACCCTCCTACTGCTTCATGCCAGCTATGGGGCTCACAGAGCAACCAGGATGAAGGATATGACAATAAGCAGGGGGAGGGAAGCCTAGTGTGAACCTTACATTGAGGAAGAGGGTCAGAATGAGGTTTCCATAGCAATGATGAACACATTTGGAAGCACACGAGGACAAGGAGGTAGTGTAATCAAACCAGTCAAAGCAAAAGAAATAATGGTGATTCAGGAAGGTTTCACAGGATTGCAATAAAAACACAAACACTAGAGCTCTGTATGGACTGCTTGTATAGAAACCACAAATAACCCCTGGCAGCAGATTTATGCTTCAGGGACAGCGCCATCCAGCCAACGTCAGTATATACTGTACAGTATACAGTTCCACTTTATACCGCAGCATTTCATATCCTCGCAATCTATTTACACAAGAAATCCTATCCTAGGAAACGATCAAGAACTAACACTGCTTAGTACATAAATCCAGCTCATTTAACAACTAGCAAGGTAGTACCAGTATGCTATATGTAGCTCAGTGTCAGGGGAGAGCCTCAGTCACTGCTCATTCACCACCATGTACCATGCAACAACCAAAAGGGTTACAAAGAGTTAAATGAAATAAACTACATTCACCGTAATATTTGCAAACCTGGCAGAGCATTGTGGGTAAGGTAGCTTAGCAAAATCAAATTGTCAGGTTTAAAAATATCAGAGCTCTGATAATATCCATTTCCACATTCACGATTAGAACATTCTTCGACTTTATTTAGTCCCAATTTTAGGATCATATCAAGATGTCCCTCTTTTCGATCCTAATGTCCCTTTTTTCTTGGAGCTCTATGTTGTTGGAGTGTGAGTCTATAACAGAGCTCCACAGCAATAATATTCACAGCAGACAGCAATGTGTCCTAGAATTAAAGAGTTCCTTTTTTGTCTATTTGAAAATGTTGGCAGGTATGAAAAAGTAGTACTGTTCAATAATCCCAACAAATCGTAATTTAGAGTTCCCCAAGTGAACAACCTTCATCACACAATATCAAATCATTATATTGAGGGGGCGGGGCCTGGCTGCCAAACTGAATGGCCGCATACAAAGCGAGCTCTGACAAAGAATTGACGAAATTACCCTAAAATCTGTATTTTCAGAGCTAACAAACGGCAATCCATGAACTGGAGATGGCCTACGAGCAACCCTGTTTCAGCCCACAGTTTTACAGGTGCCAGACAAGCAGTTTGAGCCTGCACCGCTACTGAGGCCTACCTAGAGGTGAGAGACTGGGAGAAGCAGCCATTCTCCCTGCTACCTCTCCGACTAGAATATGCTGACAAAGCACAGGGCCCCGTTTCTCCCCCTCTCCCCCTTCTGCCGGTGGGGGTCATCCCAGCCCCATCACCTCAGTCACACTTCCGGTCGCTGGTGGATCTGTGGCCAGGCACAAGCATATGCCGTGGCATTAAGCCTACCCTCTCAGCCGAGCCAAGATGGCGGACGCTGGGCACTTCGCCACACCACGAGTCCAGACAGAGCTGACACTGACGAAAATCGACTTACTCTTTGAAGCATTCTGGCGAAAGCTCAAGCAGAGGCAAACAGAAGAAACTCTGATACACCACTCACCTCCCACCGGGAGGAGACCACCCAAGCAACAAGCTACAGGAGGTAGGTCTGCTCGCAGAACCCCCCAAAGGAGGACTTCCACAGCCCCATCAGGCCACGCACGACCTCAGCTACAAAGCCTATCAGGGCTACCTGAAATTACCAGGATCTTGCCCAAAAGCTACATGGACAGAGGGTGGCAGGCGAGGACAGTTGGTGGCGCAGGAACATGAAACCCGAGGAAGTTCTGGCCACCTTGCGCACCTCTTGAGAGCTTTAAAAATGGTGTCTTGACAATAACCTGATATTTAAAAGGGATCAGACAGGGTTAAAGGGGCCAGATGAAGATGTGAGAAAGGCATGTGTAGATCTGTACGCATGCTCACATAAGGGCAATCAAGTCAGCCTACACACTACGTAAGGAACACAAAGATGGTGCCACGTCGTCATGGAGACCTGCAGCGATGAAGAAATTAAAATTAAAGTAAAAGAAGGCAATTGTGGCAGCACAATGAATTTGTTACTAGAGGCACGAAGAAGAGAAACATAATGGCAATTTGAATGAATTAGTGGCCATTAATAATAATATATATATATATATATTTTAACTAATTTAATTACTAAACCGGGAATTGTGGGGAGAACAGAAAGGCATTACTAATTTTAGGCTAAAAAAGTAAAACTGAAAATTCTCTTTTGAACTTGCCTAAATCTGCAATTTTCTAATCAATTCTCTACAATTCCCAGTTTAGTGAATAACCATGATTCTTTTTTACTATCAGCTAATATGTAAGGACAGCGCAGCCAAGTTTATCACAGGGAACATATTCCTCAAGTAAAATTAATTCAAATTGCACCCTGACAGAGAAAGTTAAAAACGTTATTAGACACATTCAGGATATATAACATATTGGAGACTGAATCCCACTAATAGCATCCGAGTTCTGGCTTCTGGATTTCAACTAGGAAAACACTGTAATTAAATTCTATTTTCATCACGCCTGTCCTTTGAAGGTTTAATGAGTTCTTGACACAAAGTGCTTATATTCTAATTTTGATAACGTAGGTACATGGATGGAAAATTAATTTATTCAATAATGAAAGCTGACAGGAGGATCTGAAACAGTTTCAAAACATGTTAAAGTCTATTGGCCTGGAAAGTTAAAAGTGCTGCAGTAAAGATCGTGCATAAATTGTGTCACTAAATGTCCAACTATATTCAAACAACAAAGAAAAGTAGCCAACAACTCTCACAAAACGGAACAACAAAATAAGTAGCCATAACTTATCATACAATAACGAACAGAAACGTTTTATTATAAAGCTATAGGTAAAGGATTGCCAAAACCAGAATGCAGGCTGGTTCAGAACAAAACAGTTCACGAAACAGTGACTTGTGGTGGAATGGCAGACATTTCAAATTTTTGCCACAATGGCTCAGGAGTTTCTCTTTCCTAGGCTCTCGGGAATTTTGGTCTAACTTGCTAGTCTTACTTCAACTCACCAACTCTTCTCATTTAATGGATAAGACGCTCTCAAGTTGATATAATTTACTACGGAAGAGGACAGGCTTTCTTTAGTCTGGCGTGGCTACATCGAATCTAAAACCCCAAAATATGTGCTGGAGTGAAGCAAAGCCAGGCGACAATCCTACAGCATGATATCAGTGGCTTCGTCCTGTTAAAAAAGCCTGCATCGGCTTTCCTTGCAGATGTTGTTTCACGAATGCCAAATGAGAACCATAGCAATGTCATTTTAATCACAAACAGAGCATGTCCTGTACTGAAATGCAGTGGAAAAACATTATTGTTTTCCAGAAGGCAGAAAGGCAATAACATTCCTAGTTCAGTGGGACACAGTAATAATGTAATTCAATCCAGGTGAGGAGAGTGTTTCTGATTTCATTCCACATTACTGCCCCAAACCACTTTGAATTCACAGCTCTGTGAAAATGATCCTCGTTAGGCATCTGAAATACTTCAGAACTCAGTGTGCTCCTGCATTCCTCAGTGGTGCTAATTGCTACGTGTCTCAATCAGTCTGCAGACCCATGCAGTGGCATCGTCTATAGAACATCGTATGTGTATTTAACCCAGTAAATAGGCCAATGAAAGGGGAGGGAGAAAACATGGAGGGGCTGGGCATAACACAGAATCAATCATTGAAAGGCCCAGAGCCAATCAAAGCGGACATTGTGTGCATGATTGGCTTTAAATTAACGTACCCACTTGGTCAAGTATGATAGATTTCTCATGAAAGAACGGATCTGCTACTTATAAACTATCATTTTTTCCGACAGTTATTGAGATTGAGCATCATCTAGCTCTGTGCCCTCCTCAGAAAAATTCAACACTTGAAGGCCGCCGATTTGTGGTTTAGAATGGAAAAGAATAGAAAATAAAGAAATGAAGGGGAAAAAAAAAACATCCTTGTTTAAACCAATGTATTTGGTGGGTGTCTTACTGTACTGAAATTAAATACATATTCCTTGATTAGATTTTAAAAAAAAGTAACTTCTTGTGTCATTACTATAAATTTATATAGCATCAACAAATTCCGCAGTGTAGGTATAACTAGTAACGGATATATTTTACCCCATACTTCACACAAACAAATGCCAAAATATTACAATTTGAGAGACATGTCCACAAGCTTACATCACCATGGACAAGAACAACATTTAAAATTCCTAGATGTATTTAATACCATAAAGACCCGAGAGTTGGTGAACATTTCCCTAGTGAAACGTTTATTGGGGCAAGGTCAGCAGCAGACGTTTGTATAGAACATATACCCCCATGTTCCTTAACCCCTTAAGGACCAAACTTCTGGAATAAAAGGGAATCATGACATGCCACACATGTCATGTGTCCTTAAGGGGTTAAAGGGACACTCCAGGCACCCAGACCACTTCTGCTCATTGGAGTGGTCTGGGTGCCAACTCCCACTACCCTTAACCCTGCAAGTGTAATTATTGCAGTTTTTCATAAACTGCAATATTTACATTGCAGGGTTAACTCCACCTCTAGTGGCTGTCTATTAGACAGCCACTAGAGGTCACTTCCTGGGTTCTAGCACAGGTTTCCTGTGCTAGAGCGTCGCTGGACGTCCTCACGCTGTGTGAGGACCTCCAGCGTCGCTCAAAACCCCATAGGAAAGCATTGAAATGATTTTTCAATGCTTTCCTATGGGGAGACGTAATGCGCATGCGCGGAATTTCCGCGCATGCGCATTAGGTCTCCTCGGCCGGTGAGCGAGATTAGTCTCGCCCACCGGCCGACGTAATCATTAGGAGGAGCGTCGCGGAGGCGGAGACAGCGGCGAGGGACATCGCCGCTGTCCCAGGTAAGTGACTGAAGGGGTTTTCACCCCTTCAGTAACCGGGGATTGGTGGGTGGTAGGGAGAGGGACCCTCCAGTGCCAGAAAAACGGATCGTTTTTCTGGCACTGGAGTTTCCCTTTAATGCCCATGCATGAATGATTCACACACACACATTCATATATTCTGTTAATCAAATCATACATTTGTATCATTTGGCTGTGCATACATGACATTTTGTGCTATTCCAAACTATGAAAATGGAAGATCACAAAATATTATTAATAATGAATGCACAAATAATCATATTAAGTTAGCTATGAGCTTTTCTATCCAAAGTGACAGTGTCTCTTTAAAGAGATGTTCACTTGATCATGTAACAGGGCATCAGGAACAGCATGATGTGTGCATTGTGCCTGTCCTACGCACACATGCTTGGTTATCTGATCTTGGCCTGAATAAAAGAACAAAAAAACACATGTTTTTCAGTTTAGTATCAGAGCTGCATGTACTGTAATACTTGACCAGTCAGGGGCTTGCGTCATAGAACACAGTTCTGTTATAGATGGAATTCTAACTAAAATATAGTTCTTTAAATTGACACACCATGTACCATAACCACTACACTCAACAGACAATGAGCTGGCCCTGGAAATCTGTGTTTAGGAGGAGCTTCCAGCTCGCCATACTGGAAAAGGAGGGAATGGGAGCTGTGCCCAAAAGGCCCTAAGAAATAAGCAAAAACAATTACTAACTACTTACACTAAGGTGGGCAAAGCACTCCTGGCATCACAACAACCTATACAGTGCACAGTATTAATCATGCTAGCTAGAAGTGTTCCTTTAATTGGTCAGGAATATTAATTGTTACACATGGCTTCGTAAAGAACAGCACTTTTCTAATTGTTCACTGATAATTTGATCAATAATGATTATCAACAAGTGTTGGTAAAAGCATTTAAAAAAAAATATATTATTGGGAATATTACCAATTCTAGCTCTTTCACTATCAAGGAACAAACTAAGTTTAAATATAAAGAAATACATTGAATAATTAGAATACTCTGATTTGACTTCACAGATGGGTCTTCCCTTCACTGAAGAAGGAAGTGGTACCCCAGAAATCAACTTGCTTCAAGCAGTTGATTATTATTGGGATTTATAAAGCAATAGCTTATTCCGCAGCGCTGTACAATAAGAGGGGAATTTACCAAAAGAGACAATAACACAATGTAACAGGAATAACGGGTAGTTGAGGGCCCTGCACAATCAAACAAGCCCACAGTCTAGAGAGCAGCATCCATGTGCAATGTCGGTAGACAAATATTTAAGCCATTTCCTGAGACATTAATAGAAATCAACATTAGGGACAAGAAAAAGGACTGGTTTTCAGTGATCATTGACCTGAAAAATGTTGTTATATATAATTTCCAAATAAAAATGTTTAGAATTGTGTCATCTACATGCTAACCTTTCACACTGGGCTGTCAGTTTGCAGATAATTAATCAAAAGAACCAACAGTGCAGCACCTGTCAATTTGTCTGTTGTACTCCACTGAAGGGGATACAATTTCTCAAGTCAATGTGCATATTTACTAAACACTGCAAACCAGGATGGGTCCTTATGGGTGTAATGTCACGAAAACGTACAGAGCAAAGAATTGGAGGTTCTCGAAATTGAGCAAATACATTTTAACAGACCCCGACATGTGTTTTCCCACTAAGCATACAGCAAGAAACAAAGCCTCTCTTAAGGCAACAAACGTCTTCAAAGTGGCCTCCTTTTTGAATGGGGTCATGATGTAGGAAAGGAATCTTCAAATAATTTCATTTAACTGCAGACAATGTGAAAAGAAAGGGAAAAGAAAAACTGAAAAAACAATAATGTAGGAAAAATGAAGATGTTATACAAGAAAGAAAAACAACTCTGATGGCACTTCAGACACCACAAACTATTCCATTGAGAAGACAATATCCGTCCAAAGTGCTAAAAGTAGCTTCTTGATGCCCGATAAGTCTCTAAGTACTCATTAGAAGTACTTCTGTTCCTGACAGTGATGGATAGTATTAAGTAAGTAGAAAGATTTTTCTCAGCCAACAAAGAAAAAAAAGAAGAAAAGCGAAGCAAGTCAGATAAAAAGATAGCAATTTACAAATCTAAGGGGCGGAGCCTACACCTCATGCTGAAAAGACTTGTATTGGGCGAGCTCCTGCTTGGCTCACCGATTGCCGGGGATAATCGTCCGCCACTGCACCCAAAACGAGATGACCCCAAGCAGCCAGAACTAGGGGTGCCGTGGGGAACCCACCAATACCTCACTTGAAACCCTCCGACGTCGGGGAGACAGCGGGGGCCCTGCTGAGGCCTGTAGATGACGGAGCTGGGGGGGGGGGACGGCCGACTCCCCCGCTCTCAAATCTGCTGAGCAGGCCACCCTCGCTCCGACATTCCCTCCCCCCCCCACCCTCCCTCCCTCTCTCCCTCCCTCCCTCCCCCCCCCCCCCCCACCGGCGGGGGTTATCCCGGTCCCTGCCGAGCCGACCCACTGAGTTCTAATGCCATTACAGACGGCACCTCTACCCACAGAGTGTACACCCATGCCTGCCAAAATGGCGGGAAGGCCTTCCATGAAAGAACTGAGCCTGACACCAACCAGTGGGACGGAGGGCAGCAGCGTGGAGAGCACCTCGCAGAGACTGCCGGCAATTTTCCAGGAGTTTTGGACAAGATTGGAAAGGCTTATGGCAACAACAGAGCCGTATCCTAAAGAACAAACACGAAAGAAAACGCCACTCTCGGTCAGATCGCCTCAGAGAAGCAGGCCGCGACAGCATTTTGCCTCTCACCTAACGAGCGCACCCAAGCCGCAAAACAACGGGAATCCGACCCCTTCCCAACCACCAAGAGGGAAGAGGGTTGCACCTCGCAAAATGACAGGGCACAGAGCCAAGCTCCAACTCCAGCGGCAGCGGGAGACCACGCTCCAACACGGGCGGAGAGCCGCGCTCCGACTACTGTTTCAGCGGAGATCTGCTAGCCATCCGAACCAGCGACAGTATCTGGGAGCTATACAGACCTGGAACACCAGGGTTCGAACACGCAAGGCAGCGATCAAACAACAGGACCGGAAAACCAGACCAAGACTCAAGCGACTGATTCATGGGGCCTGCCGCCCCACTCTGAAAGCAAAGCGTCGGAAGCACACAATCTACCAGGCTCCTGACAGGTTGGTGCAAAACCTACCGCGACCTGGGGGTTGGGAAAACATCCCACCAGGGCATTATAGTGCCAACCTGCACCCCAGCTTGGGACTTCAGCCCCGCAAGGGTGTAGGATGACCTTACATTCTCGGAGTCCTGGAGGGCCTGCTGTGTGACCCATAGACTCTGCAACACTTAGAGGCTTTGGGACTTATTGCACGTACAGTGAAATCCCGGGTATCAGATGAAGTGCAAGCCACGGTAGAGAGGATATCACCTCTGATCTGCTACCCCATCATTTTTGAGGTCACTGTTTCTGACACTCATATGCATAATATGCTCAGTTAGATTATTCGCATGATTATAAACTGTCTTAGCACTCCCACTAGACATGTCTCCAGATAGCCTGTCACCTACTGACCTCATTACTGACCTGCCTGCCTGCCTAGCAATTACTAGCTTCCTATTACATGTTTTCTCTCCTTCCCAATTCGTATCTTATAAGCATGTCTGTAATCTTGTCTTTACCTAACCACTCACATGTCCAGCTAACCCACATAGAATGCAGAATCTATAGTAGTACTTAATCGGACATATATGAATAGCCTGAGACCCAGCTACTTAATTAACAACGTATGCAATAACACTATATGCCTTAGATCACTCATCGTAGATATTATCAACTCTTGTTACCACTATTGGGGCATGTGAAGAGCACCTGTTAACTACATAAACAGCATGCACCTCACTGCAAACGCTTATACGTTTCACAGCTCATTCACAACCCCACGCCAACGTATTGATCCACCAGACGTTGGGCATAACTTGCTGCTACTAATCCATGTTGACCTCCTAGCATGCCAGCCATCATAACCTTACAGTTATACTCCTGCTTACCCAAGCTTGCTGCACACTACACTACTCTGCTGCCTAACATCCAGAGACATTCAACGTTACAGCTTATTCCAGGTTCAACTGTTAAGCCTAGTTCAATAATTTACTAATTAAACCTGAGAATCAATACTCAAAATAAATAAATAAATAAATTTACAAATATAAGACTTTTGACAAGAATAAGGATAAATGACCTTTAATCTGTAGTTGGCCATATGAACCTAACAGCTGTTTTAGGATATTTATCAGTATATAAAATGTAGCTGCAATACAGGGTCCACTCATGAATGAAAAAGGTTTTGAGGAAAAGTCCCAGACGATGTACAAAAGTTACGCACTGGATGCATTAATGAATATGGCAGTCTTAAGGAAGAACATTTTGGATACTTTAGGCAAAACAAAAGTATTAAACATATAGGACAGTAAATGTAGACTCCTGCCAGTGAAAAAGAAGGACAGCAAAAAGATCAGGTGTGTACCTGACAAAGGTCTCCGAATGTATGGAAGTTCTCTGTAACCAGTTACTCTGTCAGTTTTCAAGAAATAACATTAGCAAGTAAAATCAGATTTCTAAAAATGTTAAATATTAAACAAAACAAAAGCAACTATATCTTTAAAAAGAATACATGTTCTGCTCCACGATTAATGCTTTGATTCTTACAAGTAACAATTGTGGCAATGTTCTTGAATTTTCTGCAGGAGGAATTTACCAGTGGGAGATCCTGTTATGTAGGTCAACCATACAGATCAGCTAGTGCATCATTTTCTTGGTCAGTATGGTGTTTTTACCATCGTATTTACAATAATTTAGGAGATTCTGCTGTTGGACTTCCACATTCCCTAAATTAGTTTAATAATTTTTTATTATTATTATTTTTTTTTTAACCAAATACTTTTCTACCAAGATGGAGGTTATGGCATTCATAATATGCCTAATAGGCAAACTTGGCAAATAAGACAGATACCCTGGAACATGCAGGAAAGTTCATTTGCTTCTACTTCTCTCTGGTGTATAGCTCACCACAGTAACAAATTTAATATTTATTTGCAACAGTGTTTGGGATGGGGGGTTAAAAAACATTTTAATTTTATTTTTTTTTAAACAAAAAATCCCAAAACACAAGTAAATCATATGCAAAATGTTGTCTGGTGTGAAGACACTATAAAAGGGATTACTTTAATTGAAGTCACGTTTATCCATTTCAACTCTTATTGTAAACATATGCATAAACTAAATGTAAAACGCACTGGTACATCATTGTCACTTATTGATTCTTGCTCTTAAAGAATCATACTTGTGACTGAAACTGGTGAATATATAGGTCACAGAATTAGCAGTGGAGAGTGGGCAGATTTGAGGGGTACTCCTAAAGGACAGATAGGATGGATTGTGTCTGAAATGATGCTACAGACAGCAATGATATCTATGTGGTAAGAGGAAGAAAGAGTGAATTGAAGAGGCACTGTGCTAAATAGAGTTACAGCTTTCTCATAATTACATGTTGGCAGGCAGACTCTTTCCACAGGAAAAAAAATGTATGGTTAGCATTTGCCTTTGTTATCAAAACAGAAAAAACATCAATATCCATTTAAAAAAGCCAAATCAATTCTGTGCATAAACAGATTTCTAGAAGCACATATTTTTATAGATAATCCAGCAGGTTTATGCCAGCGAAAGGAGTGTGACTCCACAGTGCTCCTCTCACATCGCAATGTATGCTTGTGTAAAGTATTGTTGGCTGAACATGTGTGATGCTCACAAACCAGCTTAGTCGCTGCGTAATAAATCATTTGCTTTTTATGTTAACAACACGGGAACTAAACCTCTATTGCCAGTACACAAGACTGACCTGACCCCAACACACAAACCTACCGATGTACCGGTCCTTAGAGTGGCCGGCTAGAACTTGGTCAAAAGTCAAAATGTCTGCAAGAAGAGACAGAACAAACACAAAAAGGCCATGGGTCCAGGATAACAGAGGGACACTGAAATGAGAAGCAAGCCAAGATCAAGATATCGAAGACAAGAATTATCAGGCAAGCAAAAGTAAAAAAACAAAACCGTTAAGTAGACAAAAACGCACTCTCGGGTAAGCAGAAACTGCGACAGGGCGAGGAAACAAGGACAACCAGGAAATATAACCACCCTATACTGGGGTGTGATTGGTTATGAAGCGCCATAATGTCACAAGCACCACACAGACTGACATTATAAAGGTTTACATGTCGTATATGATGTCATAATGAGGCACCAGAAAGCTAGGGATGAGTGGGTGTGCACTGGATCATTTTGTGATTGCATGGCCCCAAAAAGGACAGTTATCGTGACACTAAGTGGTGTTTAGAATTGGGCGACTGATCGCAATCCCTCCAATCAGATTACGATAGTACATTCGCAGCAATTGCTCAATGACAGTGTGCTAGTCTCAGAGGTAGGAAGCGAAGATGTGGCGAGGCAGCACTTGCCACGAAATAAAATAGGAAAGTAATCTGCATTACTTCTGCCTGTAGGAGGTGGTATTGGGAGCTGTAATATCCACTCTAATGTTTCAACCCCATAGCAAATATTTAAGTTTTAAATATATGAACACTGTGTCACAAATATATTAATAATCATAGTAAAGAGCATATTCATTCCATGCTCTAGGTTTGCCAAGTTATCCAGGAAACAAAAAAAAGCAAGGGATGAGGGGGCAGGAGGAGAGAGAGACTGTTTTCCTCACATTTTCTGGGCCTTCCCATCTCTAGTTTTCCTCTATCATTAAAATTAAGCTGGCATACATGACATACTTTTCATACATATCTAAGTATATTACCAGTAACCACCATACTTTCTATGCTGTTACAGAACAATTTAAGATCAGTCCATTAGGTGACTAAATAATTTTATTCGGGATGATACTGCAGAGCCCCAGTGGTTTTAATAGATCAATTTACCAGATCTAATAATAACAAATAACTATAAAGCTTTCTATGCCTGATATAGCTCCTTTTTACTTACATAAAAGTTACATATGGAACAGGTATAAGCAATGTGAATGGTTGCTTTAACCCCTTAAGGACCAAACTTCTGTAATAAAAGGGAATAATGACATGTCATACATGTCATGTGTCCTTAAGGGGTTAAAACTCAAAATATTGATATTGACCTTTGGTTTAGTGTGCGTGCATGTGTCTGCATGTGCGCGTGTGCATGTGTTGCGGCCAGAAGCTAGAAACACTTTCAGTTTCTATTCATGCTAATGCTTTAAAACACACCAACACCCTGTTTTAATGTTGCAGGTACTATTGCAAAGATTTGAAAAGCAAATAGCACCACTAGATAGATACCTGTGATAACTAGCATCTAGAGACGTGCAAATAAAAGAATGCAATCCCATTAAATTGCTTTCTCTTGCAATGTCGATTACGTTGTAATAAAACAGTGAAGACACACATATGCAATCAGCAATAACATTCTAATGGTTTGCCTAGTGATCGCTTCACTGTAAGAATTTCTCTTGCTACATAGAGTCCAGCGTGTTTAATAATGTCCGACCAAATTTGCCATATTCCTCAACTTACTGTTGGAAAAAAAATAAATCTTAATTTCCATTTTAAAGTTTAAATACAAGATAAAAAAAATAGTAATATTTCCTGTAAATGTTAAAGCATTATGGGTTGCAGTATCATCTATTTGAATCATAAATGCCACAGATTTGTAATGGCATTGGTAAAGAAGTCAGTAGCAAATATGCAGTCTCGTTTGGCCAAATCTTATGCAGTCCATGCTATCTTACCATTTGCACTGAAGGGGCTGCTTAGAAGGTGTTAACACTCCATCTTGCCTCTTCCCCTCCCTTCTCCCACACAACATGCATTTTTAAGGCATTGTGAAGAGGATCACTTACTCTTATAAAACAGAGCCAGTGAAGTGAAACAAAAGATGTCGTATCATTACAGAAAATAAAAAGCTTTTTGCAGAAGGCGCTCTTTTTGTGAAGGGACCCATTATACAGAAACTGGTTTTAGAGGACATTGTGTTCCTATAAATCCTTTTAAACAGACAGGTCAGTATTGCTCTTAACAAAAACCTAGATAGGACATTGAGGGGTTAAAAGCTCTGTTAACCTAACAAGAAAGATGTCAACTTTAGACCGAAGTGGATGAATTAAATATTATCTCCATCATTTAGGCATCCATTGTATACATTGATTGTCAGCTGCATAGTGATTCAACTTGAATGAATGCTATGCAGCAATTATTTATCAAGTCCAAACAATTATATGCCTTCACAACTCACGTTAAGAAGGGATTTTACTAACCATGAATGGGATATACTTTCTGCATGTATTGAAAACATAAAATAAACTCAGAATAAAATGTATGAATTTAAAGTAACCTTTAAGACTTGCCAGGTGCATAACCACATCCCATATTACTTAAAGGGAAACTATAATGCCCCCCACATATAAAGTCGCCCCCACTGTGCAGACAGGGTTAAAAACACCTTCTGTCACTTACCAGTGTCCAGCGCCTCCACTCCTCCCCCGCTGATGCCAGCCAGCGGGGGAGATCTAATGTGCGGCAGTGCCAGGCACGCATTAGTACTTCCCCATAGGAAAGCATTAAACAATGCTTTCCTCTGGTGTTTTGGGTGATGCTGGATGTCCCTCTAGTAGCTGTATGGTAGTCAGCCACTAGAGGTAGAGTTAACCCACAAAGGCAATTATTGCAGTGTATGAAAAATTGCAATAATTCTTTGCAGGGTTAAGGGACCTGGGACACTGCACCCTACCACTACAATGAGCTGAAGTGGTCTGGGTGCTTATAGGGGTCTTTCGCACTGGATCTCCCTCACTCACTGAGCACATCACGATGCACGAGGGAATCCTCTATTGACACTTATTCATTTTTTATTTTTTCCTATTTTCGTTAGCAGAATGTCTGTTTATTTTTCAATAGAAGCTGGACTAGTCCAATGATATTAGTGGAAGGGGACAGAGCATAGCGTTCTACCAAGGATAGAACACCCACGAAGGTGTTGGGGGGAGTTTATAGGAGCTTAGAAAAGTGGATCTACAGGGGATTTTTGTACCTTATTTGATTTACCATCTTATTCTACTATTCCTAATATCTAATCAACTCCTCTAGGTAACTTTAAAATTCTGTTCAAACGGACAGCTTGTGTCCCTCCTTATATTGTGTGGACTAGCCTAATGACAGCAGTGGAAGGGGACATAGCACAGCATTCTACCACGGATAGAACACCCACAAAGGTGTTGGGGGGAGTTTACAGGAGCCTAGAATAGTGGACCAACAGGGGATTTTTGTACCTTATTTGATTTACCACCTTATTCTATTACTCCTAAACATTTAAC
The DNA here is from genome assembly GCF_036172605.1 of Pelobates fuscus. NCBI lineage: Eukaryota > Metazoa > Chordata > Amphibia > Anura > Pelobatidae > Pelobates > Pelobates fuscus. Next base: position 144,876,787 of record NC_086321.1, on the reverse strand, counting down.
CAACCACTCCAGGCAACTTCAAAGCTCTGTTCAAACGGACAGCCTGTGTCCCTCCTTTTATTGTGCAATACTGTCTCCATTATTCCATCTGTACAACTTCTATTAAGATTGAAAGGTATCACATTTTCTTTTCTTCTCCTCTGCGGACCACTCTACCACCATACAATTTATACTCGAGCATAATTTGCCTTGATTGTTATTGGGGTATTGAGACCTATCCACTTAGGAGATTTTTTAAGATTCAAGCATTTATGGGACACTGATACATTGTATCCTCTCTACAGTTTGTTCAATAAAGTTACAGTGTTTCACTGCTTATGTTAGGATACAGGTTTATCTAGTGTTTCCCAATATCCGTATGCTTTTTCTTTAGTGATACCTTTCCTCACATTTTGGACATATCTAAGGTACTTGTCCAATAAATTCGTGTTCTTTCCCAAATACCAGGTTGATTAGGAGCGTTCCCCCTTTCTCTTTTTAAAGGGGAGCTATCCAATCTGCACATTTCTCTGTAATTCTTATATAAATATCAGGGTCCAAGCCCAATTTAGGTGGAACTGGTACCACCACCCTGACCCCCCCTTTTTTTCCCAAGTCTCTAATCCAACAGTTTGTGGATCAGGGACGACGGGATTAAAAACCTAGCTCTCTCCCCTATAGTGTCCACTACACTGAAGCTCATGCTAAATGTGACTCAGTGTTCCAGTTCGGCATGTACGATTTACCTATTCATTCATTAACCATCCACCAATCAAAAAGCTGTTGCTTTCACAGACACCATAATATCATGCTGATCTGCTCAGTACCAAATTGCAATGATGCAAAAAGAGCGAGTTTAAATAAGTGAAAGACACTTTTGAGTGAAAATTGTCCAAAAGTGCCTCTTGTTTTAAATGACCAAGTCTTTTGTTAGCTTCAGCAGTATCAAGTAATCATAGACGGACAGGAGAATACACAACTTGTTATTTCTGTCCCCAAAAATCTTATGCTAAGTATACCGTGGCTTCTGCTAATTCACTGAGCTCTATATCTTTCCTATTATCCCTCTTCCAGTGACAGATGCAATGTTTATTTAGAGATGCTTGGTAGAGATGAGAGGAGGGGAGGGAAATGTTGCTTTCATCCATTATTTTTACACACAAAGTTTGCCTTTGTGTTTGCCTTTTTTTCGTTTTGAGGTGTTAAGCCACTGATCTATGTGGTAGGATTACTGCTTGGAAGAAAGCCATGTGGATGGCCTCAAGTGAACTGTGCCCAGTCCTGCTGTTAACAAATTTTCCCTGGTGCTGGGAGCTGTAATTGAAGCCTTGGTTTTATGAGTGGCAGCACTGGAACACGTAATGTCCTCTTCTGATAAGAGAGCCCTCCTCATAACAAGCAGAACAGTTTGCAGACACAGGAGACTTTTCCTTGTTCTAGAAAATTCAGATGGAATTGATCTGAAGTTTGAATCTCCATCAGATGTGAAAAACAACCGTTTCATTAAAAGAAAACATTTCAATAATTCCAAGGAGAATGCTTGAGGTTCCAGTAATAACCGGAGGCAGTTTAAATGGGAGTGGAACGAAAGAGATTGGGAGGAAGGATATGAAACAAAACTGTGGGTGGGAGCGAGCAGGGGGAAAAAAATGACGAGCAGATGATAAAAGAAAAATGATGATCTCACCAGAATCAAAATATAAACCCAAGCATGTCTTCTTACTGAGATTGGGGCAAAGAATTTGATTCTGCACCTGTTAGGCTACTCAGCAGAGCACAAAGCCTTTTCTGGGTGATTAAAGAGAAACATATGGCCGGTTGGAAAGTGAAGGCTATGCCAATTTGTCTGTTTAATCAATCAAAATAGTAACAATAAGTGCTTTTGTCTACAGACTTGTCCTTTTGCTGTGCATGTGCAGAGGCCATTTCACTTTGTGTAGACCTTCACTAATTGCTAGCCTAAGCTGATTACAAAGACGGCAGTATGACAAGTTTGTAGTCTAGGTGCTAGGAAACGCTAGAGTGACTGCTAGGATTACATGCAGTTTCCTAGCCAGTGGTTATTCACCTCAATCAGCTAACAAAATGGAAAGCTGTGATCCGGTCCCACGCAGGATGTGAATGACATCAACATGCAAGATATACTCTGATAAATTACATATTAAACTTCCATTTAAGCAAGTTGCGTTTATTCTAGGTCTGATGCACTCCGCGCTTCACTGATTCATCTTACACAGACCGTAATCACTGGTGTTTTAGGTGTTTAACCCAGTAATAGCAGCTTTTCAAAGGAAAGAAGAGGCAAAAATATATTTAAAGATGTTTTTCAAAAAAATGGTTTCCCTTGTAAGTTGTACATAGCAAAGATCAGTATATATATATATATATATATATATATATATATATATATATATATATATATATATATATATATATATATATATATATATATCCATCACACGGTGCTGTCAATTATGGTGTTTCACAAACTTGGCCTTTAATATAAAATAGAAATATACAAAGCAAATTACTGCCAAGAGTATCAACTATAGTGAGAATTTAAATTGAATTTCAAATTTAAGGTTAAAAGTAATTGAACGTGAGCTAGCTTGTTGTCAGTTTGGCTACTATAGCCCTTAATTTTAAAGGATCACCATAGTTTCAGGTAAACAAACTGTTTCCTGACACTATATAATCTTTGGGGTCTCTCCACCCTCAGGGCCACTCTCCCGCTGGGCTTAAGGGGTTAAAATCCCTTCAGCCACTTACCTATTTCCAGCGCCGGGCTCCCTCGGCGCTGGTGACCTCTCCTCCCCCTCCGACATCAGCTCCCGAGTGGAGCCGAATGTGCATGCGCGGGCAGAGCCGCGTGTGCATTAAAAACTCCCATTGGAAAGCATTTCTCAATGCTTTCCTATGGACATTCTGCGTGCTCAATGCGATTTTTGAATTGAGCCTTGCAGAAGAGCTTCTAGCGGCTGTCAGGAAGATAGCCACTAGTGGCTGGATTAATCCTGCAATGTAAACATAGCAGTTTCCCTGAAACTTCTATGTTTACATTTGAATGGTTAAACCTGGGGGGCCTGGCACCCACACCACTTAATTGAGCTGAAGTGGTCTTTGTGACTATAGTGGGCCTTTAAATTGACTTTGGTATACAACGCTGTCAATGTATGAATCTACAAATAACGGTTTGTCACGTCTGTATATTCTTGTTATCAGACCAAACATGCAATATCCATTCTTAATCTTTCCTTATTAAGCGTAAATCTCTTTGCACCATCAATTGATTATGAAGCCAAGCCATTAAAGGCAAAAACTATATTACTTCTGATTTATGGTTTTGCAGTTCGTTCTCTAACTCACAAGCAAAACACTTTGTTTGGGGGGGAAAACTATATTTATATTTTCTTTTTAAATATACATGCCAATCTATCTCCATGTCACGGACACTCACCCAAAACTCGCTTAATGACGTGCCTCTACCAATTTCATTAAATTTAAATATATATATATATATATATATATATATTGTACCCTACTGTAGCAGAAACATACTGTCACTTGCTGAAAGTTCATGTTTGTGAACAATGCAAATGGCTGTAGAGCCCACCAATTAAATCATTGTGTGGCTAACATATAATCAGGATTGATTTGAAAGGGAATATTTAGAGGTAAAGAAGTCCCTGCTCAAACAAACTTACAATCTATGAGGAATTGAGGTAGGCAGATAATATATATATATATATTTATTTAGGTATCTTGCCCAAACACACTTACTGGTCTTGAACCTGAATTTCTCAGTTTTAAGGCATTAAACTACGGATTCAAACAGCTGATAAAATGTGTTATAAAATAGCACACATCGTTATACCATACAGGTCTGCACAAAACAAGTTAATATTAATTAGGCAATTCAGAACCTCCAACCTTTCAACCACGAACGAAAAACTCAGTCTCCTGGAAGCCTATGGATGGGCATGGACCAGAGGAATTCCAGTTTATTGGTAATGGGAGAGGACACGGATGATGATTAATGCACCAAAAATGCTAAAACGGGTGGGACTAGCTTCTTCACAGTGCTACATTTGTGTATACCAGATACAACAAATTTCTACGATAACAACAAAGGCCAATAATCCAGAATAAACAATGCTATTTTCTGGCTTGCAGCACCACAACTTTAAAAAAAAACAACAAAAAAAACACGTTAAGTTTTGAAATGAAATTAAACAACACACTATGTAGAATATAAAATATGAAAATAATTGCAATAGTGCTGGTGGTTTAAAAAAAAAAAATGAGGATGGATCAAGCAAGAGATTCTCTGCATCTGCTGCTCGGTACTGTAGTGAATGCAAGACAAGAGAGCAAGTGGAGGTGTGTAGAGTACTGTTACACCTTTACAGGAGAGAGATTTGTGCCAGTCAAACAGCAGGCTCCATACACAACTTGACAGCAGCTCTGCTGAAAAATGTTTATTGTTTCATTATTTAATACAAAACCCTCTCAGACACTGCCTGACTCTTCGTTCCCCGAGGAGACAAGAATACTAAGAAATTCACGTTTTGCATTATTATGATTTAAACGGCTTTGCAAAGGCATATTTGTAACTGCTTTCATTTGATTGTCTGCATCTCCGGCGGCCTGTGCATTCAACATAGCTCCCCTGCGGTTGGAAACGGTTCCCCTTCTACATAAACGCTATCAATATGGCTGGAAATTTCAGCTATTTGGAGGGGATTAGTAGAAAAGCTGTTTAATCCGGTTACTTACATCAACGTGTAAACACCTACAGGAGTGTTCTAAAGTAGCAATAAAAGACGAGATAGAAAAGTGATGGAGCAGTTTTCATTAAGACATTACAACTTGTTAGTCTCTGCTGTCATTTTATCGGTTGAGAAACTTATTGGTTCCATTGTTATGTCAGAGAACAGAGGCTAAATCACCACAGTGGTCAGTGATTTTCAAAATGCCACCATTCTTAGATGCCCCCTTCCCAGCATGTCAGTTCATTGAATGTGTGCGCCCTGCTAGTGCTGTGAGCTCTATGCACTGTTACCTGGAACGTGTGTGTATCATTGATTTGGGATGTAAAGGAATATACAAGACAAGTGTAAGGCACACTCCATCCTCTCACAATAACGTGTGATCCGGTTTCCCCAGCTCCACTACTGCCATAACACTTTTAGGAGAAGGGCTCAATTAAGGATAGCAGGTTCAAATTGCAGCAGCTGCTGGGAATGTAACTCCCACCAAACTCTGCCGTACTGGAACATGTATGTAACCTTCCTACAGGCGATTTTCATGCACCCAGATCAACTACAGCACATGCCAACAATGAGGGCACCTCACTCTTTGCATAAGAAGTATAGATTCTGGCCAATGCACGTTTGCACCAATGCTCAAGTATCATCAAGGTGGTGCATCCTGCTTGGGAAGAGTTTAAGTCCCGTAGAAGAGGAGCAGGATATAGGTGTGGACAGGAGAATGGGTATTACTTACAGACTCTGCAAGATTGTCAGTCTGGAGAGAGGAGAAGCAGTTACTTAACAATGACAATGATATATTCACTGTTTAAGGGAGCTTTAGGTGTTAAACTGAACCCATAACGACAGGTCAACTTTAATCACACATCATTCTCTCTAAGAAAACGCCCACTTGAGAGCATCCCCACATACTGTCTAAGCACCTCTTCCACTTCCCTTCACCAATGGAGAGAATACACGTTTGGGAGGGGGGTTAACAGCACATAATGTTACTTGATTTTAAACAAAGATTCACAATCGATGTAAAAAAAAAAAAAAAACAGCATTGTTTCTCTGAACATGCAAGAAGCTTGTGAGTTGTGTGGGCTCAGTCATAGCGTTGTTAGTTAACTATATTTCCCACAATGCTGCTGACGTCTAGCAGAGCATCATTAGAAATGCAGTTCTCAGAACATCGGCAGTGTCAATGTCAAGCATCGTTAGTTTTAGGACAACAGTTAGTCGCAGATATCTGCTCTACAGAATGGCCTCCTTATAGCAGTCAAGGGACAGCTGAAACAAGCATTTACTTCTACCTTTGCCTGTGACTAGCAAACCTCTATAATAAGTAAGAAAGAAAACCAAAAGTCAACATTTTGTCAAAGGGAAATACTTGAATAGCCTGTGTATAAATTGGAAACCGACAAGTGAATAAATAAATAAATAAATAATAAAACAATAATACAGCAATGGCCAAAATGAGAGAACTCCAAAAAAATATAAAAAAGCATTGCTCAAAACTTTGATATATTTACAACACAACAAGGTCAGTAAACAAATCTTCTAAAGGAAGATACCAAAATGAACGCTTTCAGTTTTTACAGTATCGGCAGCACACAGCTGAAAATGTATTAAAGAGGCACTATGACCTCCATATTTCTTTCCGTATATCAGTTTTAAAGGGTGGAAATGCATTAAAATCATTTTCATGAAGCAATCTATTAGGTTTAACTGCAATCACCATTTAATGATCCGGCAGTTGAGCAGTGTGTAGGTGTCCATCCTGGAATTGTATCGCCATTTTTAAACACTCAGGTACAGTTACTGATAAAAGCAAGGCTTTAAAAGTACATGTGATGTCAGCATTCAATAAGCCCCTTTGATTAAAAGACCAACTGCTCAGAAAATAGTAAAGGGTTCTTTGAATATGCACTGTGCCCAAGGTGAGACAGAAATCTTGTATTTGTTTGTAGATTTTAAAGTATTTTTTTTTTTTAAAGTCTATTTTAATTTGAACGATATATGTTTATGTCTAAAGACAGTCACTTTAAAGTCATCCCTCTTCTATACATCACCAACATCAAATATAAACATAAGTACAACATGTTTGTCACACATTAGGATATTGTGGGATTTTATATTGTTGCTAGTTTTGCGTTAAGGAAATAGAAAGTGGGAACAAAGATTAAAGTGTCAGGGATGGATAGAGAGTTTATATGGCGTTGAAATTAAGCTTGTAGGAGAAAAATAAACATAGAAGCAGTACAGGAAATACTGAGCTAAGGAGGAAAGGAAACAAGGATTATGGGGACTAAGACAGTGATGGTAAATGAAATGAAAAATAAATGAGCAAGAAGAAAGCAGAGAGCATTTTAACAAAATATAGTTTGATATACCGGTCTCTTGCTCTCTCCTTAAATGCAGCACTCTACTACTCTCTCCTCCAGCTCTGCTTCACTCCCACTTTATTTTATTAATATTTCCTGTCCTATTGTGTTTTACACCCCGCCTCCTATAGACTGTAAGCTCTTGTGAGCAGGTTCCTCTTCAACCTACCGTTCCTATAAGATTTCTTGTAATTGTCCTATTTATAGTTAAATCCCCCCTCTGTAAAGCGCTACGGAATCTGTTGGCGCTATATAAATGGCAATAATAACAATGTATTTTTTTATTTTAGTGCAAGTGAGACATGCAGCAATGCCACCTATTGTTTTAGAAAACCATTTCAGTACAAAACTGGAAATGGTTTTTTAGCATACACACACACACACACACACACACACACACACACACACACACACACACACACACACCATAGAAAGTCTGGAGAAGACATGTCAGCATGACCACACAGAGGCTTCAGCAATGTATCCACACTATGTGACAACAGTCCTGTGACAGACAATAGTAGCACAAATGGTGCGAGAAGCCAAAGAAAACAAACCCATAGAATGTGTTCCCCAGTGCAGAGCAAGTTACCGGGTCTAACTGTGAACTCCTCTCACTATCTCAGCTATGCAGGGATCATTCTCTCAGGATTTGTGTGGTTATGTAAAAACAAAGCAAAGCAATTTCCTGATTGAATAAAAATATGAGACTGCACTTCCTATACTTAAATCTAGATGCACTCTGCTGTTTCCTGAAGTCCCCCTAGTTGTGGGTAAGTCCTTGTATTGTTCCTTTTACATTAAGCAGTGTGCATACAAATACCAAAAAGAGAGGAGGAGGGAGCAGAGGAGAAGGCTGATAAAATGTATTAATATATACATAGTGTAAAAAGCAAGTAGGACTCTCAAATTTGATTAGGCTATTACCGGCTTAATAGACTGAGGGAGCTCCCAACAGTAATCCAGTCTGTCCGGCATCCCGTCAGTCTCTGGGTGATGGGACTTGTTTCTTGAATAGGGTCTGGTCACTTTTTCCTAGTTTAAGTTAAAGTTCCAACTGTGGTGCTAAAAGACTTTGATACAAACTTATTTTGTCGCATTGGGCTTTATCAATAGTACAAAGTCCCTCACTGTCTTCTTGGTATTTAAAGTTCCTTTCAGCATAGTAAGGGGCAGTCCAAATAATTATTGAAACTAGGAAATTAGCTTTGGAACAAGTTCATGAGCTGGCCAGAGCGCAACTCGGAAGAAAATTAGAAACAGAAGTTTAATTGAAAGATGGCTAATATTTTGAAAGCCTGATGACTGCAGTTTAGCGAGAGGAAAGATTCGGAACCCCCTAGAGAGAAGTACAGCATTTAGCTGTATAATGTCAGAGAGGTAAATTCTGCTATATAATGGCACAGAAATGGGTTTCATAAAAAATGAAAAAAATAAATGTGTTTAAAATACAGCTAGAACACACTGCATGCTTTATTTAGAAAGATTTAGGGAGCTTTTGGTAATATTAAATCATCTGTAATCTGTTCACCAGTGCAAGTAAGAGTAATCTGATTTATTAAAGGAACACTTCAAGCAACCCAACAATATATAATCCTAGCACTGGTTAAAGGGTTACCCCAATTATTTATATAGTGACAATATATTATGCACTGCTGTCTAATAGGTAAATAAAACACACAATTCTTAGAAAACATCATTGACATACAGGAACAGTAGGTGAAGAGGGCCCTGCCTAAGCAAGCTTACAATCTACTCCAATTACCATGGCCACTTCAGTGATTAGAAGTGGTCATGGTGTCTGGAGTCTGTATATGCAGCATTTCGCAATGAAGCATTGCACATACAGAGACTAACCCCTTAACTGCCAGAGCTGTAACTACAAATCCAGCAGCCTAATTTCTGTGCAAACTGGTGTCTGACACCAATATGCAAAGCATGCTGGAACCCAAAAAGTTAATGGCGGCAATCCCCCTGCCGCTCCTGTTTTTTTCCCCTCTGGCAAGAGGAAGTGGTGTCAGCCAAGGATGATGGGGATGCAAGGACAACTAGGACTCAGTGGGAAAGGAGGTACGTTTTATGCTTTTATTTTACCTTTATACAGTTTGAGGAGGGCAGACCACCACACAAAGCATTTCTATGACAAAACAAGTATTTAATTAAACACTGCAATACCACTTTAAAATAAACAAATCAACTGAATATTGTTTGTTACTATATTGGGAGCAAAACAATCAATACACGGCTAGATCAAACGAACGGCTAGAGATTGTGTGACTAAAACGTTGTTATATGACAAAAAAGCCTTGCAATTACAATTGATGCCAAAATGTCAGCTGATAATGTGTCCATTATAGTTGTGACACAGGGAAAAAGCTGTGTATTCAAGTTAAAGTTAGAATTAAAAAAAAATTGTAAAACAATTGATATTCTCAAGCACTTTTGAGGACAAGTCTAAATACATATACAATATGTATTCATTGTGTGTATGTAATAGTACTGAAGGTACAAGATACAATGAAAACACGGTTTATTTCATTCTAGTTTTACACAGTAATAAATCTACCTGTGCGCACAGTTCAGACAGATTTCCTTTACCAGGATCGCCAGTATGACTTCAAAAACACTACAGAAAGGCACTACTAAAGATTAGGTGCTACCTACCCAATAGGAAGCCAGAGCTGCCAGTGTAAATATATAGATACAGGTGTTTTTGCTGCCTATTATTTTACATTGGAAACCTGTGATCAGTAGCCTATCTTCACCTGGCTCCGCTAACCAATTTGCCAGTGATTGTATGTATTGTGGCTGCCAAATACAAGTGTACTTCATAACAGAGTGAATGCAGCACATGGCAGGCTCAGCTAGCTGGTACTTCAGCCATCAACTTTAAATGCAAAGTGGAGTACCGCCTGAGAGGTTTCTAGACATGAGGAAATCTACCACACCACCTACAGAAAGTGTGAATGTTTCCTGCACGGTAAATGGTCTACAGTGTGATTGACTAGGTGAAGCAGTCACAGGTCCAGGCCTCAGAAGGCTGCTGGGAAACCCACCTCTCATCAAACTGTACAATGTATTCTCACTCCTTATACTGCCTCATTAACCAGGCTTTCATTGGCAACAGAGAAACTTCAGTATGTCAGCCTGAATCTGGGGGCTGGGAACTGCTCCAGAGAACACAGAGCAAAAATAAAATAAAAAATGAGCTCACTGAATTGGTGGCAGAGACTTATAAATGGAGTCTTTCTGCACTCTGCTTTCTTAATTAAAAAAAAAAAAAAAGGGCATCTTGTTTATTTACCTTGCAGGGGAATGACCCAGTGACAGATTCATTTGATTACTCAGGGAAATATTTATTCAATCATGCCAGAGAAGCTTCAAAGGTTACTTTAGGACTCAACAGATGTGGTCTTTCTGCCATTCAACTTTAGTATGAAAACCATATGGGAGACATGCTTAGTTTGTCGCTCTTTTCCATGCTTTTAACTCCTTTTTCTAAACCAGGTGTTTCTAACAATGGCTCTCCACTCTGATAACTGCTCTCCAGCAACAGATGAAACAATCTGGTCTTGCTGAAATACAGTTTACTATAAAGCACTTCTGCCTCTTGATAATAGAGTTGTGCTATACAAAGCCTCGCCCACCAAATCTAGACAAGTTCTTTTCAAACCAAGTGCACCACCGGTTTATTTTACATTTCAACTTTAACAATTGGTTATTTCAAAATTCTAGACTACTGAAGACTGAATTGAAACAAACTGTCTTGAACACAATCAGTGCATGATACACTACATGAAACATCCACACCTCTCCCAGACCAGCAGGACATTACATAGGACATCATGGAGCATGAGGTGCACGTGATCAGGGAACGTAAAGACCATGTAATAATGGAAAACGATGAACCTGGGGCCAATAAACATCTGGGGTATATTGAGGCATACTGTGTCTGATCTATAAATATTGAAGGAAATGCAGACATAAATAGTGGCGCAGTCGGTAACACATGTAACAAAACGGTGATGAAAAGAAGATATTCTGTGGAACACCTTTTTCCGTGCCCGTACCAATATTTGTATAGCTGCAGTAGGAGGAATCTTCCTTTCTGACTCCATAGATGCCAAGTTTCAGTTGAAGTAAAAGATGCATATATATCAGCACAGTTTGTAAAAATGGTTCTCTTCAGTAGCTAAAAGTTAATAGGCTTGGCCTTAACGTTAACAGTCTACATTGCATTTCTATGCTTTGGTTGCAGAGGGAGAATATATGAGGGGTCCCAACCTGCCAATAAGAGACTTTCAAAAGATTACTTATCTACAACGAGAGTTAATATATCAGTTGAAGTATCTAGGATAAATACTCAGAAATTCAACACAAGCTTTCCTCTTCTGGAGGATAATAAGATTAGTACAATTGACATAGGTAAATAACATTTATACAACTGAACACTAAAGAAATCTCATTGAATTCTGCCTGCTAAATAGTTGTGTTTTTATCTCCATAGACTGTTTTGGAATCTCCTGGAAAAAAAACAAAAACACAGTGCGTGTGTACACTAAAAACCCAATTCCAGTTTCTGTACTGTAATGGTTTTCTAAAACAATAGTTGGCATTGCTGCGTCTCACTTGCACTAAAATACAAAACTCAGACTATGCCAAACTATATTTTATGTTAAAATGGTCTCTTCTTTCTTCTTCCTTTCATTTAAAATGGAGCCAAGCAACTGAGCTGAATAGCCGCATGTTGTCTGAACTCTGGACTGAAACGCATCAACAAACAATTAAACGGGCTTTCATCACCCAAAAAAAACGGCAAACCAACCCTGCAACAGACACTCTCGATATGGGGAGAAAAAACAAAAAGCTAAGACCCGAGAAGCCAGGCATGGGCATGAATATCGGCGACTTGGGCGCCAGGCCCAGAGTGGAGCAGAGCCTAAAATAGCCGACATCACCGACGACGAGACCGAGATTTCAGATGATTTCTCACTGGGAATAGCAGAGGACCAAGCACTTGAGCGGAGAGCTCTCCAACCTACCACCTCTCACCCAGACTCAGCCCCCGTTGACGAAGACGATCATGAACGGCCTGCTCATGGAGCTCCAGCATACAATCCAAGTGCAAGTTCACATCAACACAAATTGTTATTAAATGAATAGACCCCTAGGTCAGGGATAGGCAACCTTTGGCACTCCAGATGTTATGGACTACACCCCCCTATATTGCCGGTAAAGCATCATGGGAGCTATAGTTCAAAAATTCTGGAGTGCCAAAGGTTGCCTATGCCTGCTCTAGGTCATTCTGTGGGTACAGCTATTTTGGGAAAACCTTTATCACTGTAAATGTACCTCAGTGTGAACCACCACTTGCTTTGGTTTCTGATCTTCCACAATGCCAGAGCATTATGGTACCTGGAGACACGTAGATGTCAAGAGGAGTAGGACACACTGGCCATCTGTGATTTCTGGTTGAGTCTACACGTGTGGCCACCATGTGTTTCTCAGACTAATAATTGCATCCTTCCTGCTATCTTTCATTTTGCTGCTGTTGCTTTGAGCAGTCGTGTGATGTTCACCTCCTTTGAGCTAGCTCTGTTCTTGTATGTTTGCAGGAAAATTTCCCTTTGCTCTCTGATTCTTACACTCCTTTGAAGAGGTTGTGAGAAAGAAAAGAAGAAAAAAAAAAAAAAGGAATAGGTTCACTTTTGCTTTACAAACACTCAAGCAGCCCCTGGAGACCTTGGATCCACTTGATGTTCAGAACATTAAAATCGAAAAGCAGCAGGGGTATTTACACAAGGGGCCGTGGATAGATTGTTCAACATGGTGTTCCCAGTCAATCAAAAGATTAAGGGGTTAAAAGCAGGAAAAAAATCAAACACTCTGCTGTCCCAGGCTCCCAGAGAAGCAGCAGCTTTCAAACTCTCTCTTTGAAAACCAAACATTTTACTTTGCATAATGATGTTGCATAGTAATGCAGTTTCATTTGAAAGAATGTTCAGATTTTTTTTTTTTTCCCCAATACACATATAATACCTCTGATAATATTGATGTCGCTTAGACACAGACATTAATTGTGTAAGAATATCCTCATACAACCCCGGAGTTCCTGGACAATTTCTTTCTCAAATGAATCTTGTAATGAATGCAATTTGTGTAATCAGGAACAAGTTATCTGTTCTATTTAACAAATCGTGGACAATCGTGGGTTTAACTGCACTGCAACGCCGTTGTATAAAGTAATAGTCCAAATATCATACAAATCAATGTACCGCAGCCTTTGCATGGCTCAGTACTATCTTCAACAACCTTCATGTTGCAGAGGGACACATTTACTACTTGGCCATACTATAATGGAAACAGTAACATCGTTATTACAAATGGTGGCATGGTCTATAAAGAGACTTTATACATGCATTTGTTTTTTTACAAACATGACTTTTTCCCACAGCACCAATTCCATACTAAAACATCATACCATCATAACTAATCTGACAATAAATCTGTGAAACAAGTTTACACTTATTGTTTACAAGAGATCTGTAGATTGTGACATATTTTGGAGTTATGAGCCAACCAATAACATGACAGTAAAGTTGTATAGAAGCCAGGAAGTGATTGATCACTCCAACCTCCAACACCATTAGTGGAAACTACAGCTAGCAAGAACAGAATGTTAGACAAATTGAGAATATAGTAACTAAATTAAAAGCTGTAGAGGACACCCATTTTGTACATGAGATAGAGAGCTAGATAGATCGATCAATCTCCACACAAACATATATAGTACAGACACATAGCATATATGTCGGGAGCTCAGCCCATACCAGGCCATTGAAAATAATGGGCACATACTGAATGACTCCAAGTTACAGGGCATGGTTTATGGGACACTTAATTAAAAACTCAGCAGCAATTACTTTTATCACATGAGACAAACAGAATTGCCCATAAAGCTCCTAAACTGTGTGTCAGATATATCTGATGGAGGCTGGGTATTTGCCTTGCATTTGCATGCTGGACATGTTTGGGCATGCAAATGAGCAAGTACAGCTTTCACCCTTGGACATTTGTCACAGAGAAGGTATGTTAGCAGCACCTATAAGCACATTTGGGCATGAATATAAAGGGACCCCCATGCCCCACAATATGCACCCAGCAGGCATTATTATGGTGCTTGGAGTCTCCCTTTAAAACTACAGGATTTCAGACTATTGAAATGCAAATATGAATACTTTAAATGATCTTCATATTTCTGACTGGCCTAGTGTGATAAAAGCCTCAATGAGAGTTAAAAAGGGGTTAATAATCAGAGGGTCTGTAAACCAACCTAATTACTCTATGCAGGTACTGCCAGCCTGACAGTCTACACTACAGCTCTAGAATTAAACAACAATGTGTGACAGCAACACTATGGATGGGACTGCCTGCTCACTCCAATATCCATGTCTCAGAGACTAGCTGTCCTTCGAGAGGGAATAATGTGACATTAATGTATACCTCTACTGTTAGAAATGACATGTAGTGTCACACATACGGCTCATTAAATAAACAGATGACAGATCCACACTAGGACCTTACAGCTTCACTACAGCAAGGGCACAATAACAGGGAATGGATTTATCATCCGTTCATCACATAAAACCAGCTGTTTTCAAATGCTGGGGCAAGACGGGATCTCTTATTGGTATTTCCCCTGTTCGTTCAATTGCGTTTAGCCTGAAGCATACAAAGCTTGTGCTTTAAGAAGAGCGTAGTCATTTTCGAACAAATATTTAAATCTCATAATTTCCATAATTATGTGCAAAAGATCTCAGGAATTGAAGACCTTATTTTATAAATCCCATGCCATTTCTCACATCAGACAGAAATCAAGCTATACCAGACACTTCACTTGCTCCAGAGGTAGATCGTACGTAACTTTCCACCTCTTGGCAAAGCATTATGGATGTTGTAGTTTTTTCCAAGTGAATCATGGATGGCATTGATGGTGAGATGCATGCATTAAAGGGACACTTATCAACAGAACAACTACAGCTTATGGTTTTGGTTCTGGTAAGTATAATCATTCCCTTCAGGCTTTTTGCAGTAAACACAGTCTTTTTTGAGAAAATGCAGTGTTTACATTACAGTCTAGGGATAGGTCCACTGGCCACTCATCAGGTGGCTACTAGAGGTGATTCCTGGGGTAGTGCATGGAGACACTGATCTTTCCTTATAGAGATGCACTGATCCAATGCGTCTCTAGGATGAGATGCTGATTGGCCAGGGCTGTGTTTGGTTTTGCCCCTTATCTGCTTTCTTGTCAAGCTTAGCCTATCCTCTGGGAAAGCATTGTTATTTGCTCAGAACATTTCTGATGATGTTAGTCAAGCAGGCAGATCAGGAGCATTGTCAGCAGCAGCAGACATAAGCATAAGATTTTACTATATTTAGACAAACTGTGGGGGGGGGGGGGGGGGCGCGCAAGGTGGTGGTTTTAACACTATAGGGTCAGGAATACATGCTTGTGTTCTTGATCCTATAGTGCCCCTTTATAAATTCATAGAACCATTGCATGGAAATGTGTTGGACATCCTCATTGCACTTTAAGAGTTAAAGTGCAATGCTGAACTGAAACACATGGGAATGATGAATAAGCAGAACCGGGAGCAGATCTTAAGAGTTAACAATATAAAGTTCACATCTTAATAACATAGGCAGTGAAAGCTTACACGAGTTAGAGGGAAGAAGGGAATCCATCAGCACCCATTGTAACCACAAGAACTGATCAGATAATCATGTTTTATTGAAAAATGACAGTGATACAAGCTGTGACAAAAGGCCAGTGCACTGCACACAGCAGCCTTTCATTAAGCTGGTAATAAGTTACCTGATGGTTTGACACTCTATTGGCAGTGCAAACTAATCAAATCCTCACATTTTTCTCTTCTTGTAATGCTGCTTCTAGCTAGGACATTCTCTCTCTGAAAACTTTGTGTATTCAAAATGTGTGCAGTAGTTCTGGGTAAATTTCACTCGAGTTTAGAAGTTATAGGTATTTTAATGAATTTGTTTCTTATGATCATGCAAGAATGAGTTCAGTAACATTCTATGGAGACATGGCTCCCTGGCATCTTGTTTACAGACCCAAGGCATTACAGGATATCACTTCAGATGTGGCCTGTTTCCTATGATTCATAGCATGTGATTGCTGAGAATCATGGGAAATGCAAACAGCTGTAGAGTCAAGGGGTTAAACCAGGGCTCAACAAATTGAATCTAAAAAAAAGTTAAGACTTATTTCAACAACATACATACATTAAAGGAACACTATAGGCACCAGAACCATTACAGCTTAATGCAGCGGTTCTGGGGTCTATGGCCTGAAAATGCAGTTTACATTGCTATCTAGTAACAACACTAGTGACAGTCACTCAGATGGACACTAGAGGAGCTTCCTAGTACAGTGTTGCACAGTGTACAGCACCTGCATTCAGCATCTTCAATTCAATACATTTCTAAGAGGAGAGGCTGATTGGCACCACATTTAGATGTGCAAGCGAAATTGCGTCCCAATGCTTTCCTATGGGAATGCATTGGATTGGAGGAGATCATCAAGACTGATTATCTCCGCCATGGAAGCGGGACCAGCCACAGCAAAATTGGCACAGTGTGGGGAAAAAAAGATGCGTCAACATCTTTCCTATGTAATTGGTAGTTTTTATTTAAGTCCACCTAGCTTCCTACCTCTTGGAGAGCTGAAGTGTATCCGTTCCCAGGAGTCCAGTGGAGCTGATGTGAACCTGTAATTTTCAAGTACTTCTTGCTCTGCTCCCTCGCATGCAGTTTAGGAATGCCAGGGCTGGCATGACGACATATCCCGGCATCACCACAGGAAGCGCAGGGGAGCAAAGCAAGAAGAACAGAAGAACATTACAGTTTCCTCGCCACCCCTTGAACGGGCTGAGAAATACCCAGATGGCAGGACAAAATTCTTAGTCGCCATGGCGACCTGGCATTTGTCGATTTTGTTAGTTAAACACCATGGCCTTACAGTAACTTCCTTACAACAAGATAGTGCAAGGACTCGTTAAACGTTGCTATGGTAAAATAAAGCCTCTCCATAATATATATGCTATTGATGATTTTTTTTTTTTTTTTTTTTTTTTTTTTTTTTAAGGGAAATGGTTAGGGAAATTACTTTTAATTACTGGGATTGGGGGGAGGGGTGGAAATCATTGGTGTTTAACAGGAAAGAAAGGAAAAGGCTGGTTCGATATTTGTATTACACACAATCATGATGTAATATATAAAGACAATGACATGCAAGAAAGAATAAAAAAATAAAAAAGGACCACTTTAAGGAAAGAAGAAAGGTTACCCTAGTGAATAAAACGAAATGTAATGGGCTGATAATTACTATAATAAAGTTTTAACTGTGCATTCCAGCGCAGTGCAGGGAATACTAATGACGCCCTATTGACACAATGAGACAGGTAACACCCTTTATCGCAGTGCCAAGTAAAACACTGTGCTGTTCTCAAACACAGGAGAGAGATAGCCCACAAGTATTGTCACAACTTGTCTAGATTGGCTGGAAACAGCATGTTAAGAACACTGTGTGGAGCCTTTCATAGCTATATATTAGGCACCTGTACTTAATGGGTTTCATGTTTTGGGTGTTCCAGCATGGCAATTTGATCCACTGGCAGAGCATGCTGAGGGTCTATTGTAAAAGCTAAATACAACATGAGACTCTGATAAACCATATATACCTGGTAAAACACTGGTAAACTTCCAGAAATTATTATTATTATTATTAATTTTTTTTATTTATTTTTTTTTAAATGTTATGGTGGGGGGAGAAATTGTGATTAAAAACCCCTTCCACCTGCAGTCTGTGGATAGTTAATATAATGTTAACAAAAATCTGCACACCAGTTAAGCCATAAGACTTGCTTTTCCCACAGAAGTTTACAATAATTTGCATATGCCCACCTAGAATCCTTTGCAGTAGCAGATTTGTGATTTCAATGGGAAAAGCAAGTCGTATGGAATATTTGTGTTTAACATTGTAAATATATATATATATATATATATATATATATATATATATATATTATTTATTTAGAGGCTTCCACTTTGAGCACAATTGTTCTTTGAATTTGTAAGAGCATGTCTTTTCTTTTCATGCAATGTCAAACTAATTATTGTCTACATTTACATCCACGCTGTGAAATGCTGCATAGAAAACTCGATTCAACATAAAACCTTTTTTTTTTTTTTTTTTTTTTTTTTTTAAAGGATAATTTCCAGAAGATTATGGGGAAAAGCTGTGTGTATGGTAGCAATATAGGAAACACCCAGAATAACTGAAATGTGACAATTCCTCCCAAATTATGTTGTCTAGACTGAGGTCAACAAAATATTTAAAGTACATCCTCAAATATATACATAGGAACTAACTCAATATTACAGATTTTGTATATTATTATCCACACTACCATTGCTTGCAACAATAAAAAACTGCGCTAATGACACCTTGCCAGCAGGTGACAACTGCACTTATGCACATTCATTGATAAAGGACCTAGCAGCAAATTTTATTAATGCTCTTTATGTTTCACGGCTCTTAAATTATTGAAGGTAGGTTTGCTCTTACAACCTAAGGAGATAATTCAAATTTACGTTTCAACAAAAAAAAGAAACCATTATGGTCTACCTGAAAAAGAATCCAACACTATGCTAAATTAATCCTATGCTAAATGTTTTCTCAATACTAGGAAAGATTTAATGAGAACACCCATGCTCTGTTATGCCACCAATCACACCATTCATTGCATACCATTATGTCAAATAATCTCTAAATGAAAGAATATATGTTCAGAATATTCATGCTGCTGTCTGGGGAAGACAAGGAAGCCGTAACGCAACAGGGATAGCATTAAGCTGGTGGATTGGTTCAATTAACTGCCTATGGCAGTATTAAACCATTTCAGGAGATTGATAAGGTGAGCACAGAGCATCTATGGGAGTACACTTCTAATAATGCAAGTTCACTCGTGTCACAGGCATATCAATCAGTGCCTCACTTCCTGCTGTCAGGTAAATAAATATCTGTCAATGAATGAAGCATCTGTGGTTACATGAAGAATTCTGCGCAGCAGGAGCGGATCTGGACTCCGCTTTGAGACGTTCATTGTAAATTTGTAATCGGGAATCACTGGGGACTGGACAAAAGATAAACTGTGTTGTGCAGTATGTTACAACAACTCACTATAGGTGCCCCGAGGTCATGTGGTAAACCTATTGCTAGAAAGCTGTGAAGACAGATTTGTGGAACTGTTCACTCCCCTGATGCAGAGTTATATTAAAGGAGCAGAATTTTTACAAATGGATTTAGTAACATAAAATGTTGGAAGATACACATATATGAAGTGTTTTATGTGTGAGGAGTATACAGTTTAAAAGGCAATGTACATATGTGTCGATTTCTATAATAAAATTGTCTCTACTATAAAAAATGTAATGAAACAGCCCAGGAGGTTTCTTCCTGCTTCTATTAGCTATCCTGAGCAAACGGAAGTAGCAGGCGTGCTCTACGTGACTCTCCCCTGCATTTCTCCTTCTCTGACAGCAAATCATAATGCTGTGCAGTGTGCATGAGCGTCCACGGAGGGAGGCTTCTCAATGAGTCTGAACGGTTAGTCTCTTTTGGGGAAAAAAGAGAAGGGCTTGAAAAAAGCTGCAATTCACAACTGCAGCTTTGCAAAGTCTTTTAAGATATATCTCAATGAACATACATATGAAAAAACAGGCTTGTCTTTCCATGAACACTTATAACAAAATATCATTAAAGGCCCCGTTTTTGGCATGTACAAGACTAGTTAAAAGCAGAGTTGGACATCACGAAGAGAGAATACATGATCTACGTAAATATTTCAAAATCATTCCACTTGCCAAATGAGTGACCTTTTTATATCTTATTCTTCCATTTGGGAAATGTTGGAAATCCTTTTGATTTATTGTACTCTTGATACAATTCGGAAGTAGTGTGTTTGTAGCCTCCTGCTTACATACTAGCAGAAGCCATGTCTTTAACATGACCTGTGACCGGTTTGTTATTTATTTTTTCACACCCACACTGTCCGTACTGGGAGGAAAGTATTTAAACTAATCTCATTTCCCTGACGGCCTCTCACAGTAACACACAGTGGCAATGTTTTCTCAAACCTCTTGATATGCATCCTCTTTGGCAGTTTGCATTACACTGCAAAAGCACGCACAGTGGTCATTAACTATTGAAACATTGTGTCTCTAACCATGCATGTCTATGGTGGCTAAGGGCAGTTGAATGCACAAAAAAACAAAATGCACATACTAAAAAAAGGGGGCAGAATACTTCCTGAAGACATCAAATGGAAAAGAAATATCCAGGCACAACTGAGGTGTCTTGATAAAGAGACTTGATAAAGGCTCAGAGAGAAGCAGAAACATTGTCTCCACTTCCTTGTTTCAAATAAAGACTGCCTTTTAGAAGAAACCTCAGGTGTCCCTGGGTATTTCTTCTTTTCCATATAGTGGGCTAAGGGCACCAGGTGTAGGTGTGTATACCCCATTATTCCAGCTTTGGGTCAGTACTTTTAAAGGGTGATCTTGAGAAACATTACTGTAATATAAGGCATAATAAATTGCAAACACTGGTATGGAAGGTAGAAGCTCTGCAGTTTTTGTTTCTGTTAGAGACATCCATATCTTGCCATGTGGAATGTGTCCTCTCCCTTGTTTATCTATACTGTTTGCAAGGTCAAAGGCACATAACTCCATATACAATGCTATATAATCGGAATGGCATTTTTAGACATAGTGAAGAGCTACTGCGCTTTCTTTTAAATCTTATACAAATAAAAGTCTGTCCATGTTAAGTGGCCATGTCTGCTAGTTCAAGGTAACATCTAAAATAAATGTACAAAAATATTACCATTAAGACTCTAGAATGTAAGAATGTAAGCACTGTTCTCTGTGTCCAACTTATGCTGTTGCAAAATATCTGTCCCTTAGCCCCCTATTGTACAGCGCTGCGGAATATGTTGGTGCTTTACAAATGCAAAGGCTTGGCCTGCAGTTGTGGGAGGGGCATGTTACCCTATTTAAACCCACTACTCACTTTTCTCCGTCCCGTAAGTGCTTTAGTGACTTGCATGTCCTCACCCTCCGCTCCCTCTATTCATTCTTTTTATTACACCTTATGGGTGGGCCCTCTTTTATTACAGGCCTACCGCATCGTCGGTTCCGGCACACCTCAACCGACTCCTCTTCCTATAATATGCTACTCCTTTGTACACTCCCTATACGGCCTTATTTGCCCCTCACACAAATAATATTAATACAGACCGGACAATCCAATGAAACACTATGAGAAGATGCATACTGTATGCAAAAAAATAATTTCCTAAAGAAAAAGGTTATGAATATGACAGCTTTGCCAAACTAAAAACAGGGATTTTAGTTGCTTCACAACTCAACACCACACTGTGACTGGCATTATTTGTACAGTACAAAAAAAAAAAAACCAGTATATTCGGTAAAATTGAATAAAATGTTCATTAAGCTAATGTGTTTTGATATTGATAGTATCACTTTAAGAACTAAAATTGTCCTGTACCATTGAACTAGGGTACTGTGGAATTTTAAATAGGAGCACATAGAACTTCAATTATGATTAATAGGACAGATAATGCAGGTTATTAAAAATAAATAAATAAATTACATGGGGGTGGGGGGACAGTTATTTAAAGAAGCCAAAAAAAAAAAAAAGAGAAGGCAAATACATGAAACTGTAAAATGTGTCAGTACGAAATGGCTGTGACTGTACAATAGGCTGCTCTTTCATAAACCAAGAAGACCCTGCTGTCTAGTTTTATATCTGTGCTTCTTCCCATTTATTACACACATCCAGGAAATGACCAGACTGGCCGAGCCCGTAAACGTGTTTAAGATAAGGGGGTATATTTTTCTACTTAGTTCAGGATGTTACCATTCTCTGAAAGCCTGATCTGCTATGAAAAGTTTAACTACTTGTAAAACATGTCTGAGTGAAATCTTTAACTTAAAGGGACACAACTTATTGCATTTGTTCTGCTGAGTAGAATGATTCACTTTAGGCTTTGTGCTGTAAACACTGTCTTTTTGGATAAAATGCAGTGTTTACATTACATCCTAGTGATAACTTTACAGGCCACTCCTTAGATGGCTGCTAGAGCTGCTTCCTATCGCAGTCTTGCCTAGTTTGAATCACAATATTCAGTATCTCCTCCCTCTGCATGCAGACACTGAACTTTACTCATAGAAATGAAGATTCAATTCATCTCTATGAGGAGATGCCGATTGGCCAGGGCTATGTTTGACTTGCGTTGGCTCTGCCCCGATCTACCTCCTTCACAGTCTCAGCCAATCCTATGGGCGAAGCATTGTGATTGGCTCAGAACAACACTTCTGATGAGGTCAGCAGGCAGCTTCCTGTTCTGAGGCAAACAGAGACAAAACTAGCAGCTCAAGGCTTGAATACACTTAAGATTTTACTATATTTAGGGAGACAAGAGGGGCCAGGGGGAGTAGATGGTGGGTTTAACACTATAGGGTCAGAAATATATATGTTTGTGTTCCTGACCCTATAGTGCTCCTTTAAAAGGAACACAAAGGGTGAGGGTCTTTCCTATTTTAATTCCATGTAAATATAAAACAAAGTAAGTAAACTAAAGTGTGTGGTTTCTCATATTGACACTTATTTAGCATCTGGGATCCTAATGAGATCCCTGGGTGATGAAAATGTGTTGGTTGATTTGCTGGAATAAATAATGAACAATCAACCACACATACCAGGATCTTGTAGAGCTTTGCTACAATGAAAGGATTTATACACAATGCCGGGCAAACTCCCCCTCGAACTCCCTCCCCTTGCAAAAAAAAAAAAGAGAAAGGAAAACAAAAACGCATACGCCAAGTAGTTGCTAAAATGATTCCTCATGGAACGTCACTGTATCTGTTCCACACGGTTGCTCTTCAGATTCCATTACAAAGGAGAAGCCGGAAATCAGGCACAAAGTAGGTGGGAGCTGGAGGAGATTGTCAGGGCTCCATTAATGTTTAATCTGTTATATGGGAGACTCCTTATTCTAAAAGATGCCCCCAAAGCAGTAAACGATAACCTGCTTGGCACACTACCAGTTTACAGAGGGCTTAACCACATCATATGTTTTTACAGTTCAGTATTCTTACTAACCTCTTGGAATGGTGTTTACACATTAAAATAACCAAACGTGTGTAAGAGAAACTTCTTATCTGCATTCCAGAGCCAGCAGTCAGGTTAATTACTCGGCACAGGATTAACATTATTATTTCTTCATGCCTCCCGTTTCATAGAAGCAGATTAGCTCTGACAGTCATAAAGACAGGAGTCACGTTCAGGACTAGTGAGCAGTTACACTAGTTTAGCTCCACATATCACTGAACTTCGATACATAGACATAAAAAAGTCCCAATGAATATCTCGGAACCCATTACACCGAGTTATTTCAGTTTTCCAAACAGATGGGTGACTAAATAAAACCAGGAACCACTGTATAGTCAAGGATTAAACCCTTCTGTTAAATAAGTCAAGGGCAATTCAAAATGCATCTGTTTAGTTACCTTTAATTAAGACAGCCAAAAGAGTATAGTGTGATCGAGGATTGAACTCCACAAGCAGTCTGAAAATCTCACATATGTAAGTAATACAAAATCTTATTTTAAAGTAGGCATATACGTGGCTAGTAGCATCGCCTTTATTGCAGTGCATGTCTGCAGTAATTAAGGAGTTCATTTGTCAAGAGACATTAACAATTTCTAAAGGCAGTGTAGGGGAGAAGTCCAATTTAACTAGGATTACACAGACCTATACACAACAATTAATTAGAGGTCACACTGGCGAGGTGAACAGTCGCACTTTGTCATTTGGCATCCTTTATGATGACATGTCTCACATAAAAGACAACACCAGGAGGAAACTAGTTAGAGAGGGGTTTGAAAAAAAACAACCAAAAAAAACAAAACAAGAGGCAAAGACAAAAAAAAAACGGAGTGAAAATAATGTTGGTTTAATGAAACACTGTAAACACTTAAAGCACGTTAGCTTGCTGAAATGCTTTTTTTCCCCCTTTTTATAAAAAGTACAGATTTCAACAGAAATTGGCATTTTTACAGAATAACCTTGTTACACACCCCTATCAATTCAAGAATCAGTCCAGTTACTTCCTGGTTGTTTAGCTCAGAGGAGCCAAACTTAAAGGAAGACTATAGTGTCAGGAATGCAAACATGTATTCCCTACACTATAGTCATGAAGAAGCTGTTTTGGTGACTGGTCCCCCTCCAATTCTGTAAAAATGTGATTTTACTCACCTTTTCTCCAATGCTGCAGTGGTCTTGCCACAGCAGACTCCACATCCGTGGCTCAGATCATCAATCTTTATTATCTCCGTCAATCCAATGCTTTCCCATAGGAAAACTTGGGTCGGCTGTTGTACATGCACGGCTACATAGCACACTGCACCAATCAACATGTTCACGAAGAGGCATGCTTCACGAAGAAGCATTGAATCTATGCATTTCTATGGGAAACATTCAGTGTCTCCATGCAGGGTGTGGAGATGCTGAATGCAGCACTGGACTAGGAAGCACCTTTATTTAGTTGCCGTCTGAATGACTGTCACTAAAGGTGTTACTAAGCACCAATGTAAACACTGCCTTTTCCTTGAAAAGGCGTTGTTTACATTAAAAAGCCTGCAGGGACAGGCTATAGGCAGCAGAACCGCGACATTAAACTGTTCTGGTGGTGATAGTCTCCCTTTAAAAGGCAGGCAAATGCTCAAAGCACCTACCTTGCAAACCCCTTATCATTAAGATGCATTGGGCAGTCTGTGATTGGACAGCCACAGAAAGTCTGGGATGGGATACAAGGGGCGGAAGAGAACTGCAGCATTTGCAATCTGCCATCTAATCCATGCGCATGTTCCTTTGGGGCATATATACTATATAGTGACAGTGGAGTGCCCCTAGAAAAAAAAAATATATATATGATTTCACAGCATACTGTGAGTTCAGCCATTAAATAAAGATGGATGAGTAGTTGGAAGACCATCACATAACCAGGCAGTTCTGAGGTAAGCTCAGCTAACTATATTGCTTTATATACCACATTTGATTACTTTTACACAGAATAGCAGAATTTTAACTTAGCCAAACATCATGGAAATAACATATTAATGAAAAGAAGCCAAGAACCTTACTAAGCCAAAATAAAAGAGGGAACATGCACACAGATTTATGTAGTGATTTCCAGTTTTCGCACTGCAATAAAAAGTCATAATTGGTCATTTCTTGCACTTTCATATTTGCTTTTTATCTAATGCCTCTGGCAGGCACTCAGCCCTCATTCACCTCCCTCTGTGTATCCTTATAATGCCACGTGCTCCTAGCAAAGCAGAAGATTTGGCATGGATTCACATTTAAAAGCAAAATACAGTACTTCGTCTGGCCGTGTTAATCCTAGGTGGCAATTCACTCCACTGCATGCGGCATCAAAATAGTGGCAACTAGATCATTGTTTTTCTCTGACAACTACATGTTCCAAGCAGTAAAGGCAGCACTGGATTTCAGCAGGGAGCAAAACATACTGACATCAGCCTAGGCAGAAGGGGATAAACCAAGCATACCACCCCATGGAACACAGGAATCAATGCTTTGCCACACAATCTAGAGCCCTGAATTTTTTTTGCATTGTCTCATATATTTGTACTATAAACCAAAGAGCACCACTTGTTAAACTCCCCTATCCATGATCACCTTATATTATTAACGGATGCCTATAAAAATAACTAATTTACTTCCACAGCACCTCATTTCTCACCAATACACAATAGTTAAGGTTATACAGTAAAACTTACCCCAACAAAGACAGTAGATTTTGAGAGCCCTGACAGCTAAATACTTGCTTAAAGGAACACTATAGGGTCAGGAACATAAACATGTATTCCTGACCCTATAGTGTGTAATCCACCATTTAGGTGGCTTGCTGCCCCCACCCCTTTACAAAAGGTGAAAAAAACTCACCTTATTTTCCACACCGCGTCCCTTTAATTTGTGTATCCAGTGATTAGATTTCATTGACCTAAATCAGTCCCTCACAATTCATATCCCTAGTGCATGGCCACATCTTTTAGACTGTATTACAAGACTAATTTAAAATGAAATATTTTAAATTGTGGATAAAAAGTATTGTAATTTAGAAATAAGAATACATTGATTTTTTAAAGGTATTCTTATTTATAAATCACAATGCTTTTTATCCACAATATAGTGAGAAGCACAGATTTCCTTTCCGGGAATCTTTAGTCGTGATTATTACAAAAAACATGTGAGTATGCACATTGCTTCTTCCTCATGTTAAATGATTAATTCTGCGACTCGGACTAGAACTGAACATGAAAGCAGTCACAATGTAAAATGAGGACTGAACTGAACACATGGAGGCATCTACTCGTGATACAGGTTTAGGTGTTCCAGTTACCAAAATACCAAAAGGAGCCATGTCAACCACTACACCATAGAATCCTGTGGGGACAATGGGAATTAGGAATAGGAACTGTCACATTGTGAACTATACATCTGAGAACTGAAGAAAGAACCAAAATGGAACAAGAAAATCAAATGGCAGAAGAGGCAAACCAATAATTGTGAAGAAAATTGCAGGGGGCACATACAGGTGGTGTTAAGGCAGATTTTATTGGAGAACCATACCAGAAGAGGCAAACCAATCACAGTAATGTATTGGCTCAAATAAGGAAATAGAAACAAATATGAAAAATTCAAGAAAACTGTCTAAAATGGAGCACCGTACCTTTTATACCCCCAAAGTGTCTTGTTATCCACAGAACCCTTCTTCGGGTAAATATGTATAGAACTGGCTAAGGATTGCATTATCTATAAGCCAGGAAAACCTTCAATTTCAGAGAAATTGTCCCTTTATATAGGAGTATGCAAGAAAAACAAAACAAAAAATCCTACATATTCATGAATATAACAATATTACACGTACACTGTGAGATCCCTTTATATGAAACATACGTAGAATGCAAAGTAATAAGCTTTGCTAGTGATGGATGCTGACAATGTGCACTAGCTAGAATAGTCACTCTGCTTGCTGGCAGCATATTAGAGACTTGTTGAAGCCGTGCACTTGAAGGCAAGCATCAGCTCTTCATATTATCTCATTTTCAGAGAACAATATTGTCTCTGCCTGCAGTATAACATTTAAACTTAATAGCAGTTGTTTATAACGGATTAATGTGAAAACACTGCTTTTACTTGTAGAAGCACACTCCTACCAAAATAAAATGGCTACAACGAAGCAAAAATGGGTTTTCTTTCTGGTTTAACATTAAATTTGTCTGGGTATGTATGGAAGATATACTTGTAATACCTCGTGTGGTGGTTGTTGTTTTTTTGGTGTAAAATCTAATTTCACTCAAGTTAAAGTAGGACTTGTATGTTTAACAATAACACAAACACTTAAAAAAAAAAAAAAAAAAAAAAAAAAAAAACATTCAGAAATCTGATCTCCATAAAAGAAACAGCAATTGTGCATCTCTGAGAAATTGCAGCCACTGAGAGTCATTGCAACAACAGATGGGGGGGATTGACAGATCCATGCAGTAAGACAGACCAGTTTCATTTAACAATATCCAGTCAAGCATCTGGAGGTTGGTCATTGCAGGTAAGTAGAAGAACAAAAACTGCTCATGTAGACATCTGCATGGCAGAACCAAGAGGCAATCACCTATAGATTGAACAGAGGAAATAGAGCACAGTCACTGGGACAGCCAATTGTGAAGAACCCCATCATCCAATTTAGGCAACAAGCCTAGAAGGCTAAGACTGAGGCTGCATGGCATACAGTAAGACATTGAATTCCAACTCGAAAATGCCACTGTGACATCATCACAACAGAAATTTACATATATCCTCTGAAACAAATATTTCTTTGCATAGTTGGCCCATGCTTTAATGAAAACACGGGAAGCAAATAGAAAGAAAGAAAAAGCAAAAATCAGGTGAAATGCAGGGGATAGAAAATGAAGATAATAAAATGGTAATAGTGTGAAAACAAAAACAGTTGTAAAGGAAAGGAGATTTTAAAAAAAAAGCAGTGGGTGAGTGAAGAAAGGCCTCTTACCCCCCACAATCCACAGGAAACACACAGGAATGTAAAATACACACGTATTGTACTACAGTACAATACGATTAAACACAGCACTGCAATGATGTACTAGGAGGATGCAGAGCAATGTTATCCGTTTTAGCTGAGCAATAGTCACAGGTAAGCAAGTGGGTTTGATACCATTGTTCAAGCAGGTTATCAAAGTGCACACTGTCACACCTCAAAGGCTTTCAGCAATGAATTGCTTTATAACTAGACATAAAAAAACATCCATGTAACAATGGTTCCTTTGTTCAGGAGATAGCAGGTTTGTTGTGCTGTTCCTTTATCAGAAAGAATCTGCATGTTAATGTCACTGGATGGGAGGGTGGATAGCAGTGTGCAGGAGAAGGCCAGAACAATATCAAAGTCACATAAAGGTCTCTGGCTGTTGTAATGACAACTTTGTTAGTTCTAGCTCTCAGATTACTCTGATGTCAGAGGCAACGCAGCTGATTTATGCATGCACACACAAAAATAAAGTGCAATTCTTGAAGGCAAGGATTTTATTATTTTCCCAATTTGTAGGAGTGAATGCACCACTAACCCCAAGAACTGCTACAACACAAAGATCAATGGGCTTCATGCCCTGCAGCTCTGGTGGGTAATTCTACATGCTGCTCTCTGTAAATAAGCCTAGGATATGATCACAAAGGTTAATGATCAACTATAGAACTAAACCTTAAGGCAAGAGACCATATGCCATGTGAAGAACGGTGTTCTAGTGTTCAGATTCTACAGGGTTTCCATCATCCTGTGCTTATACAGAGCACAATTTAGCTAACTGCTCGTGCCAGCAAGATAAATTACACTGCTCTGACCGACCTGTTTGAATCTCGCAGGGTTTGGATAATATCTGAATCGAATATGTTCTTGTAATTATATGAGCTTGTGAATTATGAAGGTGGAGAGGACACATTATTCAGTTTTCTGATTACATCCATTTCTTGCACAGCCCCCACTTAAGTACAGCGGGAGCTGCATTTATCGCTGGCAGGGAATAGGAAAGCAATTAGCTGCGTTAGGAACATGTGCAAAAAATAAAACATTGAAGTAATGGCGTTGTGAAACAAGTCTATACGGCAGCATGAAATGCAGGCCTCTGGTTCTAGCCACCAGTAAATAAAGTGCATAAAATAGTCAAGTGAGGATGTTGAACTCTGACAAATGCTAGAGAACTACAGGGAGCCATAGCCTTACGAAGCCAGATCAATCAAATAGTCCTGTTTTAAAGTAAAATAAGTGATCCGTAACGGGATGTACAGGTCTGAGGTTATAGAGGTAAAAAGCTTTTGTGAAATTACATGGCACATCCACACAGCTAATTAACAGACCGTATTTAGATGGCTGGAGCAAGGTATCCCACTTTGATGTTCAGCAGCACAGGGTGTCAATACATTTACATATTTAAAGGATATACAGGCAACAGACTATCTGAAGAAGGGCAGCCACTGTCATTCTTGTGGAGTTCTTATATTATGTTTCATTCACAATACTAAACTTTACAAAAACAAACTATGTTAAATTCTATTAACAGTTATTCATCTTTCTCCCTGGAAGCAAATGTGCGTGCAGCCCTTGTTTAAAAATAAATAATTAAATAAATTGAAAAGAGCACAAAGAACACAAGAGTGTACCAATTCACAGGTTGTTAAATTCTGGATCAGAAAACAATCTAAAAACATTCATTATAGCAGAACCCAAGGAACAAACAGACCACAGTAACAGCAACACAAACTATAACAGCATTACATGGAAGGCGTCTTTGATACTGGCAGGGGTTCATTATTTTAAATCTTTTTATATTAAGCTTGAAAAATCAGTCACTAGGCTAACTTTCCCTTTGAATGGGTTGACAAGCTTATATCCTGTACATAATTTGGGTCCCTGGCAAAATTGGTTAAATACTTACTTCCCTACTCACAGGGGAACAAAACGTCTTTCCACAATAACAGCAGCAGAAGTAGTGACCCCACCACACACATCGCTTACCTCCCCAAAATGGTGCTGGGCAGGATTCCCAGTAGCCACAGCTGCTTAGCTGTGTTGCCATGGAGAAAGAGGGCTTATATATTTTAAGGGATAAGGTAATAATAGGAAATAATGGCATTACTAACTGGTCCCAGTGAAGACGGTCAGTGATTTAAGGTGCCTGTGATTATGGCACACAGTGTACTCTGGGTGAGATGAAAATCAGCTTCAAGAGATTTACAGCATCACAAATCTGTGTACTACCCAACCCATCACTGGGTACACATTGAAAACTCCTTCTCGGGCACACCATTACACCTGACACTGGCTTCACCCAGATGTACGCCAGGTCCAACACAACCTGCACCCAACCATTAAGGCAACCCTCAAGGTATGGTCTATACTCTCTCGAACCACAGCTATTGCACCATACCCCTCCCCACTTTACCCGAATACCAATAACCCTTCCTTTTTGTGAGGACAAGCTGGGAAAATGTATCATTCTTATAAGGAAGAGCAAAAAAAAAAAAAAATCACACTCTTAGACCTAGTACAGAACCACAAGATTAAACAAATATCACAACTCATGCCCAATACTAATATTACAGGCAATCAACACCTATATTACAGACAACTTATACACTTCATCCAAACCAATCAACTCCTACCCAGAGGAGACAGAAATCGAACGAAATTCGAGTGCTCACCACCATGTACAAATTGTTACAGGAACTACAAATCTTATCACCCCCTAAACTCACGACTAACTGGTCAGAGGAACTCCAAATCGACTTATCACACCAACAGTGGAGGTCCATATTAGCACAATCCACAAAGCTTCCACTTCAACGCTTTCCCAAGAAAGCAATTACAAAAGAATCACCCGCTAGCATTTAACTCCCGAGAAAATACATTAAATACACAAAACCCCAGACAACCCATGCTGGAGATGCTCACAACCCAGTGCACACCATGCTTACATTTGGTGGCAATGCTCAGCAATAGAGACATTTTGGAGGAGGACACACCATAATCCAATCCATCACTAAAACTCAACTCCATTTCACGCCAGAGTTATTCCTCTTCCTGATGACCCCCCTCGCCATGAAAAAAAAACAATCAGATCCCTGACTACACACCTAATCATAGCTGCAGCACAACTTATTCCTAAATACTGGAAACATGCCAACTCCCCTCCCTTCAGGGAATGGATAGGGAAAGTGGAAGCAATTAAACAAATGGAGGAGTTAACCTATGCTAGATCCAAAAGATATGATCGTTTCACTAATACCTGGGGGTTATGGAACAATTTTATGCTCTCAAAACCCAGATCGCCAATTGTGACTAACATTACTATACAGAGACACATGTCTTAACACACCCACGCAGACCCTTTTTCCCAAACCAACTACCCACTGTAAAAAAAAAAAAAAATGTGTACTACCCTGCCCATCACAAACTCGGGATCAGTCAGAGAGAATATCAAAAGAAAATTATAAAAAAAAAAAAAAAAAGTTTTAGGTCTACTTTTTATTTCCGTAAAAAAATTGAATACAAAGCTATTTATTCACTCGGGGAATTGTTGAACATTTAAAAATGCTAGGCAAAAACCGCTCAATTGTAAAATCAAATCTTTTGTCTAATCTCAGCAATTCCCAGTTAAGAGAATAAACTGTGGAAAAGAAGCCCCAATGGGTCAATGTCCATATAGCACAGTCTGACAAATACAAGTGCAGTATACAAGGGAGAACAACTAATTAAAAGAAGAATAAAAATACCAAAATGTTCTTCATCAAGCAACAGAAACCATAAAGCTCTAATAAATCTGATTTTGCTTCAAATGCGTTTGCCACGTAAGTGAGGAATATGTATTTGCCATGGAACGAGCTGCTTCTCCGCAACGGAGGCTGTAAATAAGAAACACATGTTAGATTAAAGCTTAACCCACCTAAGTCACCCTTAGCAGGGCAAGCCATATGAACTGAATTACATGAGGTTTATTGGCCACTGACAAATTCTAGGAGCCCGTAAGCAGGGGTGTCCTTTGAGATCAATCCAAAATACTATCATATATATTACAGTAATGATTGAAGTAATGATGTAATGTCCTTAAGTAATGTCTCTCTGACTGCTGCGTTGTTCTATCAATGGTTTAAATTCTCCACTGACAAGCCACGCAAGAAACAGGTAGACTCTGCAATCACAGTGACAAGAGTAGAATGTAGACTGAAGGAATTGTTAATATTTGTGATAACCTTGCAAACTGTGAATTAGGAACATGGCTGCAGGGTATAGACATTCACATACAGTTGAGAGATCAGAAGCCAGTTGGATAAATTTCTAAAATGAAATCAAAATCAGCTCAACATCTTCTGGGAGCTTATTATAAAACTTTGCTTGTATGGTATCTGCTGAATGAGTACCCGTACCTCTGTGTGCAATTATAGAGAAAAGGTCCAGGTTCTATGAATTTGCAATGAAGCTGCAGTGTGGTCACTTGCAAAATAACTATAGGTTATCAGCGTTCCGACAGTTTCACTTTAAACCTGCATGCACATTACACAGGTAATAACTCTTTTAGCATCGGAATCTTCCAATCGAGTGGCCAGACCCTCTTCCTAATCTACACCTGATCAGATCGGATACTGACAAACTGCACATGCACAGATTGGGATCCAAAATAGAGTCAAGTTAGATCTCCAGTCTTAAAGTAGGAGTAAACGCGGGAAGCAATGCAGAAATATTTACACAGCAAAAACGAGCACAAGTATACATGGCTCATTTAATATTTTTAATGTCATTTTTCTCTTATTGCATCAGTCTGTTGAACCCTATTGTACAGCACAATGTGTGTGCTTCATATGCAAGAATGTCAGCACTGTGTAACAGCACAGCAATTTGCAACAAATGAACCTCACAGCACACTCAGGGAGCTGCCCTGCTGAATTACCCCCAAAACCGCGCTGAGATCTAATGTATCTACACACGTTGCAAGACTAGTTTGTATAGCACACAGCAGGGGACATCATCTATATTTGTTCTCAAGCCAGCATACAAGCAGGTGAGTTTAAGAATAGCTGCCAAGGAATGGCATGGTTGGTATCAGCTGGCACCAGTGAAAACATAGCACTAATTCTAGAGAAATTCATTTGTTTATATTTGGCAACATTAGAATAGCAAAATCAGTCTGGTACAAACAAGAGATGTTGTTTTAAGTGATAAATTGTCCTTTTCTATGCCATCAGTTTGGTAAGATAAGAAATACCAAGCAAAAAACAACAAAAAAACAACAACAAAAAAACCCCCCCAAAAAAAACTCCAGACATATACATGTTTAACCCCTTAAGGACACATGACATGTGTGACATGTCATGATTCCATTTTATTCCAGAAGGTTGGTCCTTAAGGGGTTAAAAAAAATAAAAATAAAAAATTATATATAATAAATATATATATATATATATATATATATATATATATATATATATGTACATATATATATTTATTTCAGAAGGAAAAAAATACAGAAAAAAAATGTGCATCACCACAGAATAAGACATATTAAATGTTGAGATTAAAATTGAAATTACTGCCATTAGCCTAGTTTCTGTACATTCCCGAGGAGAATTAAAATTGGATTCCCTGTTGTGCTCACTGAAATACTCTGTGTATGCAATTAGATCAGGTAGGTTCTGGACTGTGGAGACTAGTGTTTCTTTATTCTTAGCAGAGTTCTATAACCCTATGATTGCTGGAGTGCAAATTAATATTCCTCCAACAGAGATTCTACCAATATTTCTAGACCATAACTTAACAAATATTTCAAGGATTCGAGACACATTACAGACAATGATGGCCATCCCCAGCATCTCCGAATGCTTCTGAACCTATAGACTAGCTGGATATCATAGGAAATCCAGTGCAAGGTTGTTCATCTTAGACTGCTTAGATGTTTACTGGTATTTGAAATACCCAAACACACGGTCCTGGCATTTGAGTTTTTAGGAACCACAGCTCACCGCTTTCTATGGTTGTCTAACACTGGTCCTCCAATGCAATATCCACAGCCGTTTACAGAATAAATCTGAACGACTTGACGGAATAAGGATGTTTTCAGTGAGGACTGAATGTAAAGCCTGTAGTTCATTCTTCAGTTTTAGTCTACGACAGATGAAAATAATGTCATTAAAATGCAGGAAACAAAATGAGTTTCACTGTAAAGGCAGAAAAAAGGAGGGGGTAAAAATCCACAATAAAAAAAATCTGTGATCCAGTTTTTCAGGATTGGCAAGAAAAAAAAAATAATGTATATTCTTTAACAAGGCTTGAAGCGAAACAGCAGTAAAAGCTCTTGTTAAATATTCGGTAATAAGTGCTAAATGGGCAGGTCTGTTTTTTGGGTAGAAGCTGTGCAGATAGACGGTATGATTGGTAATGGTTACTATAACCATTCCCTATATTTTTGGAGCTAATGAGTTCCAGTTTTTAAACAAACACAGCTAATCACAAGGCTGCACGGCTGCTGTTCCTGCAGTACACCCTACTATTCATAGTAGCTGCTTAACGTGTGAACACAGTTTCACTCACTACTACAAAGCTGGCAGTACATTGAGATATTGAAAACTATGCAATGAGAGTGACACAAAACAAAATGCAGTCCGCACTCAGGAGTAAACCCTTATGATTAGGAATATTGAGTAAAGCACTAGGTCAGTGGTGGTGTTCTGCCAATTAGTATAGATCTTCCATGTATACATCCGGGCAATTCTGAAAACATCGGGTTAGGATTTATCATAGGCTAGGATTCATTTATCTGGTATATATTCCTTTACTGTACTAATCCACTCCGGCACATTAGTAAGTTTGCCTTAGTTTCCTTTCGCCCATGTCTAGATTCAAGCGTGGGTGGATTGTATTATAAGGAGCCTCACTTTGAATGGATTCCTCCTATATATCTCCAGAATTTCCCATGTTCACTTATGTTAAGAAAGCACCAGGGGGATGCGAAACGTGTCCAGGGTACTCACTCTTCCCTTTTTGTAGGTGACAGTATAGGTGGTCTTCCTCACGTCTGGCAGCACCAGGTATCAAAACTACCTAATATTTCATTACCCCAAGTGTGTTGTCCTTGCTTGGATATCTGTATATTCAGATTGTGATTATTATATGCCGTTTGCATTACTCAATATTCCTACTCCTATATTCAGCTTTTTGGATTGCTGGAGTGCTGCCATGACTATTAACTGCCAT
Organism: Pelobates fuscus; assembly: GCF_036172605.1. NCBI lineage: Eukaryota > Metazoa > Chordata > Amphibia > Anura > Pelobatidae > Pelobates > Pelobates fuscus. Next base: position 144,841,174 of record NC_086321.1, on the reverse strand, counting down.
ACATCGCTGCAATTTTTAAATCAATAAAAGTGCTCTTTCATTATTGCTGTGTATTTTTTCCATGGATCATAAGGGTTTACTCCTAAGTGCGGACTGCATTTTGTTTTTATGTCACTTACTGCATATGTGGATTTAACCCTATCAACAACTTGATCTCAGGATTATTTCACCTGACATTTAAGACATTTTACTTGGAGTTGCGGTATTGTCTGTGGGTGGGTTTCATACCACACCCACATATTTTTTGTTATACTTTGTGTATGCAGAGAGTGTCTCTGACGGTGCCAAATTTGAAAGATTGAATCCCTTCAGGAGCAATTATATGTCAGGATTGTCACAAAGAGTTGGCAAAAACCCAATGGTGAATAGGTTAAATATGTCAAACGTTAACGTTACAAAAGTTCCTTACCACTTGCTAGATTGCAAGCATGTAAGAGCAGGAGCATTAAACCTTCCAAGTCTGTATATCCTAGGTAAATGAAAATTAAACAATATGCATATTTGACAAAGGCAACACCAATACCTAGTAACCAAAGGATTTTTTTATGTTAATATTTTTTTTTATTTTTTTTATATTTAGATTGTGTTTTTTTTTTTCTTTCTTTTAGTCCCCCCTCCCTGCTTCTTACCAGGGAGGGGGGATATAGTATTCCCTGGTGGTCCGGTGGTTTGTTAAGTACTGGGGGGGCCGGCAGCAAGCGCTGACTTACCTTGCCAGAAGCTCCTCCAGCTCCCCAGTGTAAATCTCGCGGCCTTAGTGCCGCGCGGAGCATTGCCATGGTAACCCATGGCACCGCTCTGCAGCCGCGGGTCTCGCGAGATTTAGACATGGAGCTGCAGGAGCTGCTGGCAAGGTAAGTCAGCGCTTGCTGCCGGCCCCCCCAGGACCGCCAGGCTTGTAATGAGCCCGGCGGTCCTAGGAGGTAATGTCGGTAGCGATATTGGCCAATACCGATATAGTCGAAAATACCGAATATCGGACTATTATATCGGTAAAACCGATAAAACGGTCGATCCTTAGTTCTACGGTTCTATGAAAATGTAAGTTTTTGGAGGTTTTTTTTTTGTTTTTTTTTGCAGCCCACATAAACTTAAACCTTATTTATTTGGCCCATGCTAGCCATTGAGTTTGACATGTTTGCTGTAAATCATTGTTATAAGCTTTGTCCTTTGACCCTAGCAGTCAGCAGAGAGAGGAAAAATGAAACAATATTACTATTTCTACTCCTCATTTGCAATGCGTGTCCCTTCTAGAATGGGATTGATTTTTCAGAGAAGGGACCCATTTAAAGGACCACTCTAGTGCCAGGAAAACACACTCTTTTTCCTGGCACTATAGTGTCCTGAGGGTGCCCCTACCCTCAGGGTCCCCCTCCCGCCCGGCTCTGGAAAGGGGAAAAGGGGTAAAACTTACCTTTTTCCAGCACTGGGCGGGGAGATCTCTGCCTCCGATCCTCCTCCGTTCCGCACCGTCGGCTGAATGCGCACGAGCGTCAAGAGCTGCGCGCGCATTCAGCCGGTCGCATAGGAAAGCATTTACAATGCTTTCCTATGGACGCTTGCGTGCTCTCACTGTGATTTTCACAGTGAGAATCACGCAAGCGCCTCTAGCGGCTGTCAATGAGACAGCCACTAGAGGATTTGGGGGAAGGCTTAATCCATTAATAAACATAGCCGTTTCTCTGAAACGGCTATGTTTATAAAAAAAAAAAAAATGGGTTAACCCTAGCTGGACCTGACACCCAGACCACTTCATTAAGCTGAAGTGGTCTGGGTGCCTAGAGTGGTCCTTTAAGCAAGTTTGTACAATTCAGAGTAACAGTGGATTGACCACCAAGTGACACAAATCTCTACAATTTATCATGCAGCCCAATAGATCAAAGATAGCATTATTGGAAACTGAGACATCACACGTGCAGTATCTTACACACATGTAAAAGGTGCCTCCTTGTAAGGTTCAGTTTAAACACCTTTTTTCTGGATCCTCTTACTTGCCAATTTAGAACAATACTGCCTTTGTGTGCAAGCTTAGATAGACATTCCATGTGAAGTGGGCAGCGCTCGAGTTCTAATTATTTCTTATTAACACATGCAACATGCAGAGAAACGCAGCTAGGGAGCCAATTTAGAAGAAATCGGGCTCAAACATAACTAGAGCAGTAAATAAAATGCTACCACTAATTTTGAGATGTTATTTTATTGTTTACATTTAGCCAAAAGGGTTTTAATTTTTTTTAGCTACACATTTTTAGATTGTCAGACAATTGCACGGCTGGGCACCTGTACATTTGTAAAACCGTGCAACTAATCGTTACATTGATACTGAGTGAGACCTAAAATGGCGATTAATAGCACATCCAGGGACCTGTTGATTTAGCTAAAGCTTATAATCTCTCCGTTGGTTTATTATGTTACAGGACAATGTGCAACCTTTGAAGGGACACTTTAGGAACTAAAACCATTTCAATGAGAGGAAGTGGCTACAGTCCCCCGACAGTCTCTCCATTCAGTGATAAACCATTTTCTGGCAGGTTAACACTAAATATGGCTCCCGGGGCACCCACACCTGGCTACACACTATATATATGGCTAAAACAGAAATGACACTTTGCCTACTTAACATACCATTCAAACCAGCAATGGGCACTGTGATAGGTTTAAAGTAATCAACTGACAATCTCAGCCAATCAGGCTAATGCTTCCTCATTATCCCAAGCAGCACAGAGGGGATGGTCTGCTGTAAAACATTAAAAACTGCTTAATGCTAAATGGAAGGATGGCACAAGGCACCTCCAGACACCATGACAGATTCTATGAAATGTAGCAGTTACAATGCTTACAGTGTCCATTTAAATAACATTTTTACCATTCATATATATTCATGTATGTTTTGCATTAGAACTTATCTTTGTATGTTTTGCATAAGCCTTATTTTCCCTGTGCAGACACATTCTTAAACTGTGGCAGTTTACACCATAATCATAGACTGCCAAGGTCTTGTGCGTTGTTCAATAATTCTAGATTATGCTGTCACAATTAGCCTGTGATGAGAGGTAGCACCAGTATTTGTTTGCAAGATGTCAACTTGCTATGTATTGACACCTTGAAACCTGAGCAATCTGAGTTCGAATCCAGCATCATAAAATATAGAGCAATGGGGAGAAGTTAGAATTTCTGGATATGTTACTGTAAGTGATCAGATATCCAGTATAGAACAGGGGATTTAAGTTGGAAAAGCAGTTAGAGCACACAAATTATAATGGTATACATGATTTTATATATATATTTTATAGCATAATGTAACCTATTTAGCCATGCACATGTTTTTCAAAATGTACTGAAAGCACAAAGGAAAAACAATAGTGAAATTATTCTTTGCAGGGTACCATTTCCTATAAAATGAAGTTTATGTTAAACAAGGGGAGGAAGTGTGCCAGACATAAGGCAAACACAAGGAAGTGGCAATGCAGCACAACAGCAAGAGACTGACCAATACAGTGAGGGGAAAAAGTATTTGATCACTTCTGTCTCTCAATGTGTTTGTTATCCTGTCTCTCACTGTTAAAATACACCTACCATTAAAATTATAGACTGATCATTTTTTTTGTCAGTGGACAAACTTTGAAAATCAGCAGGGGATCAAATACTTTTTTTTCCCGCACTGTATATGCAAGGAAATTGTTAAATTGGTGTGATGCAATTTATTTCAATACACAATGGCTCTAATACAGGTTAACATTGTATGAACCAGGACGCCGTTTTATTGCTTAAATGTATACTGCCATGCTAGAGATGGAGACATCCCAGGCATCACGAGGAGTTGGCTTTTCAGAGTTACAGCGGGTGTATCTAATTAAAATTGTCCTCCACCGTGACTAGATGGTCCAAATGCTGGTGATTCTTTGGGTGTAAACTATAATTTGTGTAGGGCTGTAATAATTTATAGCGTGATTATTCCGTTAACATCATAACGGTTTTACAAGTGGGACTCATTTTACCCACCTACCCAAACATTCCCAAGTCTAGCTTGACATTTTTAGGACCACTGCAATTGAAAGGATGAACCAAAAGGTTAGGGTCCTGGAGGACATGGTCCCCTGAAAAGCAGGACACTTGGAAGACTGATATTTGAAATGATTAAAGGGACACTATAGTCACCTGAACAACTTTAGCTTAATGAAGCAGTTTTGGTGTATAGAACATGCCTCTGCAGCCTCACTGCTCAATCCTCTGCCATTTAGGAGTTAAATCCCCTAATTTATGAACCCTAGTCACACCTCCCTGCATGTGACTTGCACAGCCTTCCATAAACACTTCCTGTAAAGAGAGCCCTATTTAGGCTTTCTTTATTGCAAGTTCTGTTTAATTAAGATTTTCTTATCCCCTGCTATGTTAATAGCTTGCTAGACCCTGCAAGAGCCTCCTGTATGTGATTAAAGTTCAATTTAGAGATTGAGATACAATTATTTAAGGTAAATTACATCTGTTTGAAAGTGAAACCAGTTTTTTTTCCATGCAGCCTCTGTCAATCATAGCCAGGGGAGGTGTGGCTAGGGCTGAATAAACAGAAACAAAGTGATTTAACTCCTAAATGACAGTGAATTGAGCAGTGAAATTGCAGGGGAATGATCTATACACTAAAACTGCTTTATTTAGCTAAAGTAATTTAGGTGACTATAGTGTTCCTTTACATTATGTCAACTAAGTCCTAAAGTCCTTAGAATGGTGTGACTATTTACCCCTGGTCTGCTGGGCACCACCCCATGCCTCCAGTACATCCAACAGAGAGCGGTAAGCTATCTGTCTGACCTATGCACAATGGTAAACGAGATTCCGACGAGACATTTCAGCTGCAACTCACAAAAACTGTGAAAGGATTAAAAATTGGTGTACTGAACATTAGCCATATTTTATTGGCTAATATCCAGCATAGCTTTTTGTACCCACAAATAAAACTTTGCAGTAACAAACAGCATGAGCATGTATGTTTAAGTAAGCAGCTACATATTCAGCACACAGAAATTCTCAGGCTACCCATTAAGAGCAATTATTTTCTGCCACAGCATTGCAATGATGACAAGGCTACCCATCAGTCAGCTACGTTGCGTGAAGATGTTCACATTTAATGAAATGGGAAAACTGAAAGAACTAGTAAATAAAGCAACATAGCAAACTGTCAAGAACCTCACTGACTAGCTCAATAAGTCACTATCAAGCTCACTAGTGCACTTTCACGAGAAGATGGCAAAGTACATGTCCTCCATAACAGTGGTTCTTAATCCTCAGAATTGGAGTCTCCAAAGAATGGGATCGGCACAGTATGTTTATCAGGTCCTAGAGAAATAAACTGACAGACAGGCCAACACACTTGCAGATCAACTGACACACATGGACAAACACAACCACTGTCTGACAGACTGACACACACACACACACCGATATTGACACACTCACAAATTGTTGGTGGTTTTAGTTTAAATTCACCAAGCCTCCCTTACTGTGGGAGAGGTGGAGTAGATTATTTCAATGGGGTCCAGTTTTGCTGCTGTGCTCTTTCTGCTCTGCTCCCTTATTTGCAGTTTAGTGCTGGGCCAGAGGGACATCCTATTCCGGAGTCACAACAGGGTGTGCGAAGGAGGAGAGCAATTAGACCAGAGCAAGCGAATACCTAATATGTGTACATAAAAACAGACCACTTGTTTACAGGAACACCTGTAGCAAAATACGTTTTGCAGGATGTGGCGAAACCAGCTTCACCACTGTGAACTGGAGAGGCCTGGTTGCTAGCCTCCTGCCCGCTGACTATGGCCCCTGGACATGTTGCACTTTAAAAACTATATTTGGGCATGTAATAATTTATATTGCTGCTACTGGCCCTTTAAAATCAGCGATGGACATTTTGGGACTACTGTCCCTTTAAGACTGTGAAGCATATTCTATTGTACTGCCTGTATATTGTATATGTATTCATGTGTTAAGTTTAACCTGGGTGATATGTATGCAGCATTCATCTGATTGTTCGGTAGAATCACTCCATTCATTATATTGAGTGAAACTACCGAACAACCAGACCACCCAGGAATAAGTGTGCCTCCAATTACCGTTTGCAACAATGTTGCAAACAGGTAATTGGCAATCCATGTAATGTATTCTTTGTCCTCTGGGTGGCCGCCATTCGGGAAACAAACACGTGGCGGCGGCCATCTTAAACTACCGAACAGCGGTGTTTTGCCGTCGAGTGTCTGGAACTAAAATCGGACACTTGACTAGGCAAACACCGCTGAGACCTCCATACTTCCAGAAATTCGTATAAAAACTACCGAATGACCAGCCGTTCGGTAGAAAGAACCCCACAAACAAGGGAATTCATTCAAACCCTCTCCAGGCTCTATAACACAGGCAATTCGTCTGTTTTCATTCCCTTGTTTGTGACCGACCGCAGGGCCAAAATGCATGGAACTGTTTTCGGATACTTTACCCATGCGGTCGGTCAAATCTTTGGAACCTCATATCTCCCGAACCATTCATCCGAATGACCTGATTCTTGGATATGTTGTCCCCCTGAATAAGGGCTATCAGGGGATACCTGTTTTGGAGGTGTAGCATGTGTATTTGGGGTACATCCAGGAATTGGGGAAAAAGGTGTACAGTATAATTGTGTTAAGTGTTAATCTAAGGGGAGGAAATGTGTGGGAGGTACATCCATGTGATTGGTTAAATTCATCCTCCCCCTGGGAGTGTCCTGTATGTACTTGTTTGTAATAAAAGCCAGACTGGGTGTCCCAGTCCAGAGTCTTGCTTAACCCTCAAAGCGATGTGTCGTCTCGGTCTTTGGGGGAATGGGATTGTATGCTGACTGCCAAGAGTGTAAGCCGATGTCTGCTTTTCTTGTTCAGCTGTTCCAGTGTTCGTGTGGTTCCAGTCGGGAGAATGGTGTTTGCAGTAGCTGCCTGTGCATCTGGAAAGGGGATTATCGCCTAAACTGGGTTTTATCCTCTTGTAAGTGAAACGGTCCGTTACACAGGAGATGCAGAGATTTTCCAGGAAGAGATTTGGGACCTAAAGAACTAAATGTGGTTAAAAAAAAAAAAAAAAACAGCATGAATATGAGGCCAAAGGTATCAAACAATTAAAGGGACACTATAGTCACCAGAACAACTACAGCTTATTGAATTTGTTCTGGTGAGTAGAATCATTACCTTCAGGCTTTTGCTGTAAACACTGTCTTTTCAGAGAAAAAGCAGTGTTTACATTACAGCCTAGTGATAACTTCACTGGCCACTCCTCAGATAGCTGTTAGCGATCCTTCCTGGGCCATGGCTGCCTAAAATGCATCCAAACATTCAGTGTCTCCTCCCTCTGCATGCAGACACTGAACTTTCCTCAGAGATTCATTGATTCAATTCAATGAGATGCTGATTGGCCAGGGCTGTGTTTGAATCATGCTGGCTCTGCCCCTGATCTGCCTCTTTGTCAGTCTCAGCCAATCCTATGGGGAAGCATTGTGATTGGATCAGGCTATCACTTCTGAGTCAAACAGCATGCAGAGTTATTCAGGCTTGAATACAGTAAGATTTTGCTAAATTTATGAAGGCATGAGGGGGCCCAGGGGGGCTAGATGGTGGTTTTAATACTATAGGGTCAGGAACACATGTTTGTGTTCCTGACCCTATAGTGATCCGTTAAGTGGTGTTGATGTCGAAATTATGCCTCGAGTGTCCAAGTTTCCACAGTCATTGTACACATGACTTTCATCGGTGCAATCACAGCATGTTAGGATGTGGACAGTTGTACAGACTTTTTTTTTGTATTGGTCCATACAAAGTCAGGATGCTTCATTAATTGCACATATGCCAAAATGAAAGTTACTAGGGGGCGGAGCTTGAGAAGTCGCAACCACCCGGAGCTCTGATCGAGTGGCCGACTATGTCTCATTTGCGGAAACCCAGTGGAGCCAAACGGGTACCTCACCTACCCACCCCACTAAGCACACAGTGGGAATGGGGCAGGGGCATTATGGACTCGCTGGGCACACTTGCAGAGGCAGGTCCGACCTGAGGGCCTAGCCATTGAAGCGGGGCAGGGCGGGAGATGCGGCCAGTCTCCCAGCTCCAGAGTCCTGTAGGGCACCGCAGACCCTTTGGACTGGCGGGGGTCATCCCTGTCCATCCCTACAAGCCTGCTCCTGCACACACGAGCCCTGATAGACGGGCAAGGCCGGGAGGCAGCAGTGAAACTCCGCTCACCTAAGATTGCAGCTGCCAGCACCACCACGACTCCCACGAGCAACGCTGATCCCATACACTGAGGTGGCAGGCAGCTAGCACGCCTGGATTGACTCTGAGCAGCATCTGAGAGGCGGGAGAGGTCGGTGGCAATAACACCACAGCGGCAAACCCCCTATAGGTGACAGAACGGAGAACACCTCATGTGCTGCGATAGGCATTACTTACAAATCCGGGTTCGAACATCATGCAAACAGCACCAGCTGCCACATGCCTCGGCAACCCCCTGCTCATCCTCAACCCGGGACAGAAAGATCCAGCCTCAAGAAATGGCATGGGGTGAAAGACATGAACAGACCCCGAGACTAAACATACTCTGAAGAGCACCGTTTGCCTATAAATAGGCGCAGCCTCTCAGCCGCAGACCCCCCTTTGCTCTTACCACTAAAGCTTATTTGCTGTGTAGTAGATCAAGAACAAAAATGTGGTATTTTTCCATAAATCTTGCACCCCAGCTTTGTATATGTCTCCATAATCTTGTTTCCATGCGAATACATATTAAGCAAAATCTTTACTGTTACTTGCTTTATACCAGCATCTATTCCTACTCCTACTGTGACTTCTATATAGGACAAGTATAATCTTACTTAACCTTCCTAACCATAAAGTTGTGCAAGTACCAACATATACCCAACTGTTACAATTGTTTGAAAAGAATGAGGACTGCCGTTGGGGTACCCCATGCACGTTTGTTCTTTCATATGCACTGCAAAAATAAAATAATTTAATGAAAGTTACTAACCACTTTTTATTATTTTTTGTATTTAACTTTAACATGCCCAAGTTTAGGTTTGGATTCACGTTCGTTTCCTAGATGCAAACATTACAGATCTCCCTTTCCCTAAAAAAACATAAGGGTTATTAAAAAAAAAAAAAGAGAGAGAGAGAGAGAGAGAGAGAATTCAAAGAGAATTGGCAACGCATGAGTTGGGCAAACATAATGTCACCCGTACACATATGGTATTTATTGTTAATGATTTTGGGGGATGATGGGGGGTTGACACTATACAATGTAGACCATGCAACCATGACAAGCCTTTGAGCCCTTACTCCAACTTGTCATCTGTGGTTACTGTCAAGTGGCATAGATTTTACCACCGATAAGGAACAACCTGCACACTACTTACTAAACACTAGGCAGCAACATTGTCTCTAAACAGTCAAGATACAATTAACGCGCAAAAAAATTCTCTCATTGAAACCCAACTCTCCATAACAAACAGTTGAATAATGTGTCATGCTCTTGACTTTTCAATGCAGGAAAATCTGATGCACACCCCAGTGCAGTTTGAATACATGAAACACAGGATCAAAGGCACTTAAATACCATCAAGCGATCCTCTGATATCTGGATCTCTGTGATTCAGCAGACAACGTCAAGACAGATTAGTAATTCTGCGATGAATATGGCACATATTGCAGCCTCCTGGTTGCTCACTAGCGTTCAGAATGATGTGAAAAGGGTATTATTGTAGGCTTATTAACGGCTAACATGTCATTTTAGGAGATTATATCTTTGCAAGGCAATTTACAAGTTGAGTTTTCTGAGCAATGTTTTGCTTAATTTTTACACAAGCACATATTCTACGTAAAAGAAAAAAGGTCACGCATTGCAAGTATTTTAAAAGATGTAGCCTGTTTATATCAAATTTAGCTAAAAAAAAAAAAAAGGCAATATATTCAATAAAACCACAGTAATTTCCAGGACACAACATGAAAATTGCTAACCTGTAACATGTACTATCCACTATCCATATGGTGCGCAAGGGAAAAACTAATCCAAGTAGTTCCTTTGAGGTTACTTTTTGATAAATGAACTGAATCCATTGCTGAAGAATATGCATTCTTTATTCTGCTCATGAGCATGCAACTGTGAAGAGTGACTAGGAAAACAGGGTGTAATAGATGTACTTTCTGACCCTTTTCCTTACTGGTCTGCATCAAAGCAGAAAGGTTAATTCCCAGTAAATCAGCCCATACCTTTTAATTTAGATGGTAATATACACAGAGGGGAAGAAACCCTTAATCATTCTAAAACCAGCCATAAGTACAAGTACTAAGGAATGTCTGTAATGTGAGGTTATCCGCAATGCAAGCCAGCTGGGGCTGATCAGACAGATTCTTTATATAATATAGTAACAATGGACAAGCAATTCAAACAAATGTAACATTGGATACTACAACGGTTATGGTTATTGTCACATTCAGCCAATACCATGCATTTTTTTCAGATCCACATATACTTCCTTGATAAGCCAGACGGTTATATAAATTCCCCTTTATAGGAACTCATGCTCTGAATAGGTACAATTAACTGCTGTTAAGTAAAAAAAAAAAAAAATGTGGTTTGTTTTTGGGCAAGGGGGTTATCCAATTCGAAAGAGCAAAAAAAATGCCAGTAAAACACACAACCATTATGATCATCAATCTATTATAGTCAGAATTATGGGACTCGTAGTTCACCAACACTTGAGAGCCGCTCTTAGGCTACCAATAATTTAGACAGGTAAATACCGGTACTTGTCAAGGAAACACTCAATTAGATCTATAGAGCACAAATAACTTCTCTAGATGTTGGAGATATGTATTTACTCCACAAAGAGTCACATGCAGTTCTAAAAGATAGTGTGTGTAATGGCCTTCTGAATTTAACACAAATGTGGACCTTGCGCTCACTATCTCAAAAGGGTAATTCCCCAAGCATCGATCCAAGTCATTGAAAAGGAAAAAGACATTATTACAATTTTAATCAGACATGACACATTATCTGTGTCAGATCTCAACAGGACATCTTTATTAAAAAAAAAAAAAAAAAAAAAAAATGCCCTGATGATTACATGCCCGTTTCAAAATTATAATAAAAGGATTTATTGTTCAAATATTCCCGAAATTACACTCTTTCAAGAACTTCTATACATTGCCACTTAAAAATAATTCTGCTATTATTCAATTAACTCCATGATATGATGCCAGTAAATTATGCCATGACAATTGCTTTTGCAAAATTGTCCAACCACGATCTAAAATATGTCCTTCCTTGAAGAAGAATCAATAAAGGGGGAGGGGGGTTATTTTACAAGTAAAATGAATGAATGAATGCAATGTTAGCGTGGAAAGATCTGGGGAAAGCCCACCATCAGGGATTTGTTTTTGTAACTTGCCTTTGTCGTTAATTACATTCACGGAGTGACCCAACACTTGCAGTATGCAATCATTGAGGTTTATATGGTGTAAGACACAAAGACAATGAAGTTGTTAAACACACATTCTGCTTCAGCCACTCTTTGAAATGAAAAACAGATCATCAGCTCTATAGAAGTGTAACTCAATATTGCAGCCAGTTATTTACATTTTTCTGTGACAGAGCAACGAGACTAATAAAGAATAATATGTTAATGTCCATAAGATGCATTTGTGCTTTACAATCACCTTTTAAAAATAAAATAAAACAAAAGGCGCTTTAATGACTGAAAGAAAGACAGAGCAGAGAGGGCCAACTTCTCCTAATCACTGACTGCCGTAAAAAGTGAATGGAATACAAAAGAAAGAACTACTTGAAGGAAAGAAAAATGGAACGGTTTCAGCTCCCAAGTACATGTTTTCTGAAGTCTGCAATTAAAAATAAAAATAGAAGACAGAAAGGGAGCCTTGGTGTATGCCAGGAAAACAAGGCTAGCTGTACAAGCACTTCTAATGAATACATTACAGATGCTAAATCCCGCCATTGGCCCACTATTCCTGCAGGTCCAAGGTCTGGGCAATACACCACAGGGAAATTAAGACGTCTAGCTGAACATGGTCTGTGGCTCTAACCACACAAACACACACCACAGCCCAAAAAAAAAAAAGGAATATTGCAGGTGATATTCATAGAGCCAACCACTGCTTGAGCCAGTGGACATGAAGACAATATCTGGTGGACAATCAATCGAGATGATCTTTCAGTTTGCGTTTTGTTTTGCTTGCTAAACAATCCAGTTTCTAAAAGCAGATGAAATTACATTTACAGAGCTCTAGTCAACCTTGTGTATGGATAATTCATATCCAAAATGTGGGTTATGTAATTCTCCAAGTTAAACATCTTATCATATAGTGCAAATGGGCCACAAACAATGCAAAAGAGGGGATAAATCAGGGAGAGCAAATGTGCACTTTTCTTACATTATTTGCACATATTAGTTAGCCTCATACAGCAAGTTTTATTTGCCATCTCTGGCACAATTGAGGGGGTGAAGGGGTGCAGTTATTGGCTTAATATTTATCTTTCTGCTCCCAATACATACTATCATAGAGTGACATGGTCAATCTCAATAAAGCATCGGAATATATGTCTGTTTCAGCAATGACAGCAAGTCATCCAGCACAACAATGACAACTCTTGATTCAGTAGATAGCAGAAAAGAAAAAGGTTTTATTTGCTTTACAGTACAGTACAGAAGCAAGAACAGGTAGCCATTTTGACCTGATAAAACCCCCTTAAAGGGACATTCCAGGCACCCAGACCACTTCTGCCCATTGGAGTGGTCTGGGTGCCAACTCCCACTACCCTTAACCCTGCAAGTGTAATTATTGCAGTTTACATAAACTGCAATATTTACCTTGCAGGGTTAACTCCTCCTCGAGTGGCTGTCTACTAGACAGTCACTAGAAGGCAGTTCCTCGTTTATAGCCCAGATGTGCTATAGCGTCGCTGACGTCCTCCCGCTTGGTGAGGATCTTCAGCGTCGTTAAATTCCCCATTGGGGAGGTCTAATGTGCGTGTGTGCGGCATGCGCATTTGGTCTCCCCCGCTGCCGGCCGCGCACGCTCAATAGGTCTCCCCTGCCGGATGTCGTTGGTGGATGGACCCTGAACCAGCGCAGAGGGACATCGGCGCTGGATACAGGTAAGTCACTGAATGGGTTTTCACCCTTTCAGCAACTTGGGATGGGGAGTGGGAGGGAGAGGGGACCTGCAGTGCCAGGAAAACGGATTGTCCGTTAAATGTACACGTTTTGAGAGTCCGTTAAATGTACACGTTTTGATCAAAATAAAACGTAAACAAAACTTGGAATTTGACTATATGTCTGTTCAACTGTAATTCACCTCTTTTATATTAAGTGCACGCACACTTATTATATATCATTTTATTCAGGGGAAACAGGGCCTTCATTTAACAACAAATATTTAGCCATGAAACTTAATTTAATATGAATAAAATATATATTAAAAAACAAAAATTGTTATTTTTTTTGTTCTGCATAACATTTTAACTGTGAATGTCATAATACTGTTTGCTGTTACTACAATAAAAAACATTTGTATTCAGCGATGTCTCACGTGTACCCCCTATGTACAGGTTTTATGGTGTTTTGGGAAGTTACAGGGTCAAATATAGCATGTTAAATTTTTCTGTTTTTTCACATTGAAATTCGACAGATTGGCATTCAAACCGGCCATAGGAAAGCATTACTCAATGCTTTCCTATGAACGTCCAGCGTCTTCTAACTGTGATCTTCACCGTGAGAATCGCGAACACGCCTCTAGCGACTCTTTGAGATTAACCCTCAGTGAGACATGTTTTCAGCTGCAGGGTTAAAACTAGAGGAACCTGGCACCCAAACCACTTCATTGAGCTGAAGTGGTCTGGGTGCCTATTGTGGTCCTTTAAGGGGTTAAGTGAATCGGTCGTGACAAATATGTGTTTGTAGTTTTCTAACCATCTGGATTGACTCATGTTATACAATTGTTTCTTACTTTAATGCTATTAAAAGTTAATATTTTATTTCCATTAACCTGTCTACTGCTGAGAGGATCAGTCAAGTTTTTAGTGGTGTTACACGTCATGGTAGTCATACTCCTCCTATAACAGATTAAAAGTCCCCAATATTTTATGCTGGTTGTGCATATATAAAAAACAAAAACAAAAAATGTATCTGTTCCATCTCCCCATTCTGATACTACCCTCTACAAAGCTACAGTTATAAATTAACATGGCCAGGCTTCATATGTCTTTTCTCCAATCTTGCTTCTGTGCCCCCTCCACTTCCCCCTTCAGGCATTGTTTTCAGTTTGGCTAAATTAAAGAATGTGGCACACCGGGGAGGGCTTCACTGGCAGCAGACATGCATGGCACAGCCTTCTGATTTTAGAAAAATAAACATTTGCTAACACAATGTATAGATAGAATTTAATTCTCTGTCATTTAAGGTTGTCGTATTGTCATGACAGGTACCCTTTCAAATTTAAACTAGTGACGGGCAGTTTAGAAAATAAAGTTAACCTTCCCTTGTAATTTGTACCACAACAGAAACTTTTACACACTACCTTGATCAGACAGGTCAAAATCCAAGCATTACACCAATCCATTTGGAAAATTAAACCCTCAGCATAATTACAAGCAAAGCTAAGTTTTATTGTCACAAGGGTTTTCGTAGGTAGACTAATTGTACCCTTCACATGGGAGATATAAGCAATATAGGTAACTTTACCGAATAAGCAGCTCTGAGTGCCCTCCTCGAATACATGGAAGCCCCATCTAGGGTGCAGTAATGTATTGAACAGTTAGATCACTAGAATGTGCGTGATTGTGTTTGGGTGTATAAAAATAGATTTGTGCAAAGTTAAGGCTATCTTTTATGGTCTAAATGGGTTTCCTAAATGTTTGTCTTCGAGATCCTGGAAAGACTTCTAATTAGCACTAATGAATAGACCACAAGAGCTAAAACCATAGGGCATTCTGGTGAAGAATGGGCTAGCAGGCCATAAAGCAAAGAGCAAAGCATGGCAGATCAGCTAGCCAAATTCTACAAAACACATAACTACTAATGTGAGATAGACAATAGGATTCCATTTCCCATCTGTATCTTAACATATCTAATAATGTTTAAGTTCAGGATGCCAAATGTTCCCTTAACAGTACAGGTTTAGTTTAAAATAAACTATCCAGAAACGGTTAAAACAAAAATAATTAGTCAATGGATTACACTTCATTATGTGACTGTGTAATGAGCACACTGCGAATCCTTACAGGAAAAAAACAACCAATAAATCTAAAATTATATTATCGTTTACTCATAAGGATATATGCCAGGTACTAAACCATATTAGTTCACCAGATGGAACCCGTTGAATTATCAAACTCTGAAACATACAAGCCCTTATATTACTTTTAAAAAAAATCATGTAAACATTTCCAGTCCACACTGTGGACTTTTTAAAAACAAACAGAAAATGGGGGAGGACCTAGTTTTAATGTTACACACAACATTATGCACTAAATAATAAACAAATACTATGCCAAAACAAAAGTCACAGTCAAAAGGGAAAAAGGTATACTCGAACCTCATAATATTTATTGCTCAATATGTAGGTCAAGTTATACAATCTTTAGTGTTCAATATGTAGGTCATAATATACTCCATCTGATTGTCACTCCAGTTCACTGTGTGCCTATATGCATCTAATGGAAATGAAATGAGGAACAGTAGACAAGCCACTCTATTCATGCATGTTCCAGCATATATAACAAATGTCAAATAGCTTATCTAAAGTTGAAAGAAAGCAATATATTGTCGTGTTTTATCAGAAAAGATAAAAATCTTAGAGAAAAAAAAAATTACAACTTGTGTACGCATCTGCTTTCAAGAGCACTTTACCAATTCTAACCTTTCAATTATTTTGCACTGTGAGAATTTTTCAAAAGGTAAATGTAATAGGGGGAAATAGAAGAAAAGCAGGCAGATGTTATGTGTGCAGAGCTTTCTCCAAGAGGATGTTTACAAATCAGATTTACTAATCCAAAAGTAGTAGGAAAAAAAAAAAAAAATCCAGAACATTTGCAATCTAGGAGTAGGGAAAAAAAAAAGGCTGCAATGAAAATAAACATTTCTCTGTACTTGTAGAGACAAGTACTGTTTACATAGTAAATGTTGTTTATTTAAGAAATGGCGACTTGCCTAAAACACACTCGGATGTCAGGTAAAATCTGTATTGGGACTAAAGACCCAAGTCTCAGCAAAAGGGATAGAAAATAAATAATTAACAGTATGTGTTTATGTTATATTACAGCACTACTGACTAGAGTCAATTGGGAAATTAAAAGCATGAGATCTCAAAAAAAAAAAAAAAATCTATCAACACTCAGAAATGGTCCCCACCTCATCCCCTCATAGTTTGCATATATGTATAAATACTTCAGAAGCTAGTTTTAGCAGTAATGTCCTAGCCTCAAATAAAAAAAAAAAAAAAAAAAAAAGGTTGTTTAGGTATTCCAGGATGGTTTGGGAGCCCTAATCAACAGCTTAGTAAATAGTTTACTAGTGAGAAATTATAGTTGGCAGTCCGCGTACTTGAAATCACATTCAAAAAGATCTCCCCCGCTATCTAGACCATCCCAGGTCTTTTGGGGCCCACAAACCATTACACCCGCTACACAAATATCAAGCTTCTCTGCCTCTGAACTTTCATTGCAAATCTTCAATCTGAAGAAAACTGTACCATCATATAACTCACTCTCTGCAAATTAAACATATCATAACATACAACATTTGAAATCTTAAGACTGGAAGTCTTTCTGGACATATTACGTACAGTGTGCAGCATAGAACAAAATATTCCACCTAAAACAATAAGCTATTCCTCACATTGACAACCTTCCAGCTCCATCAGATGGCTTGAACTTTGTTATTGATTTACATTATTTTACTATTATTGCAGTCTCATGTTGCATAATACTTCTCGATTGGAAACGCTGGCTCATTTTGTGGCACACAAGCAGATGTGAACCCCCATTTAAAAAAAAAATAAATAAAAGGATTTTCTTAAGGTACCTTAGTCCAAAAAAGTTTAACCACTTAAGGACACATGACATGTGTGACATGTCATGATTCCCTTTTATTCCAGAAGTTTGGTCCTTAAGGGGTTAAAGGGACACTGTAGGCACCATTACTGCTTCATCACATTAAATAGTCTGTAGTCCCCTGGTGCTGTCCTTCATTTTAACATTAAACTATTTTTAATATTTTAATGCTAGACAAGAGTCCCCAGCAACCTGTTACTCTGAACAGCGACAGGTGGCTGGGATTGCCTTAAAGAGTGTCAGCTGACTGCATTCAGCCTTTTAAAGTGTCATTAAATGTATGAATTGATATGGCTACAAGGAAGTGTGTAATCTCTGCCTTTCTCTAGTGGGGGTGGGGCTCTGAGAATCCAGTGACACTAATTCTGTGTTAAACAGCTAAAAATGGTTTAACTAAATGGAGGTACAGTGACAGGAGACTCCAAGCACTGAAACCAATTTACTGAGCTAAAATGGTTAGAGTGCCTACAGTGCCATTTAATGGTTTACTACTCAATTTCCTTAATACCAACTTTTTCGACTCAAGTACAAAGACATTTTGGTCAATAACTGGCAATGGCTTGAGGAAGTCAAGCAAACACAGTGTAATTGCCAATCCAGTTTTCACTACAAGTTAGTACACACTTATAGGTGCTAATAAATGAGAAAGAGTGCATGACCTTTAACCCCTTACGGACACATGACGTGTGACATGTCATGATTCCCTTTTATTCCAGAAGTTTGGTCCTTAAGGGGTTAAATGAATACAATAACATAGTCCACGAAATACAATAATTTTCAAATAAACCAATATAGAACAATTACATCTAAAGAAATGTAATTTATTCTCATACAAATGATACAAAATTCACGATGCTTTATTAAGTTTGCCAAACACATACCATGTGCATGCATTAAATAGGTGCACAACCACACAGAATGGCTAAATGGCAAGCATGTTGCTCAAGCAAGTTAGCAATTACCTAACGAAAATGCCAAAGACACTACATTAGAGTCTTCAAACTTACAGGGCAATTAATTTAATTCATAATTCAATAAAAACTTTAAGACGTAGTTTATTGGCAATTATTTAGACAAGACTTTCAGAGATTAATTTTGCCATACCAGAAAAAAATGGGTGATTTATTTCAAACAAATCTTATTCGCAATATCCCATACTAGTACCCTGAGAGGCTAAATGCATATTTACAAAATGACACCACATATATTTACCTATACACTCACACTAGATTTAATGGAAGTACCTTGTATTAAAAAGAAAATAATTAACAAGTCTTGTGTCCAACCAAATCGGGTGAATTTAATTCCTCACAATGCCAAAATTATATCAGATTTAATCTTATCACCTGAAGAAATCACTGTACACATCTGCAGTTCAAGACACATTTAACAACGTACACACTGAAATTCAATGCTGGCCTTGCTATTTGTTTGATGTTGTTTTATCATTTTACAACATCACTACTAATCTAAAAGACAGTCAAATGTAATATCAGGTTATAGACTGCATAGTCAATAAGTTAAATTATCCAGTCTACCGGTACTTTACAACTTGGGATAAAAATCAACGAATACACACTTTACAATACAAAAAGGACCAGTAATGAATTTTAATTATGTACACAACAAAAGTAAGCTCTCTCCTAACAGGAACACACATCATATTATATCAATTAATAACAACAGCATGTCAGATTAATATATGTATTCCCATACTTCCTTCTGCCCTAACACAAGGTGGTATATGTGCCACCAATATCTGCACATCAAAGCCAAAACAATAATAATTTAATCTAACTTAATAGTCCATTTCTCTTTTAGTTTCTTCCCATTTGTAAGGAAAAGGAAAACAAATTCTTGAAATTAAAGCTGTTAACATATATTATGGTGTAAAGATAAGCAGTGCATATACCAACAGATATCTCCGTGGATAATATGAAAGTTTAGATAGTATGGTGACTGGACTGCTATTCTGGAAATCCAGATGAAAGAAGAATTATGTAAAAGTGCAAAGATCGTTGTTGCCAGCATACAATGCACATTTACCAAATCTCAGTTATGGAAATTCTAATAAGAGTTGCAAAAGCTACTGATTAGATCTGTGAAAGAATGTCAAGTGTGAACATGACATGGGGAGGGGTTAATTAAGCATTCCCCCTCAAATTATATATAAATTATTTCTTAATTCAGTATTTAATAGCGTTCACATCTTTTAGCCTTGCATATTTTCCATTTAAATACATACAATAGCCAATGCCTCAATAAAACTAACACAAACTAACCACACAAGCAGAAATACCTTAAACAAAACATTTTAGACAATTTGAATTCATTAGTGTGCACAAACAAATAAACTAGTTAGGTACAAGTGTTATTTTAATTTGGTAGAACACAAAAGTCCAGAGAATGAAAGCACGCTGTAAATTGCTGAATGACATAATTAATGCAGCACTTCCATGTACATTAGAAAAAAAAAAAACTATAATCTATTATCGTCCTTAAATTTAAATGACAAAACAAAAACAGCATAATTGCATAGACCGGTGTACGGGTATGCAAATAGCATAATTTAAAGCTTACTGGCGGAAATTACTACAATAACTGAATGGAACCATAAAGTTTTGCCTCATCAACAGTTACACACTAAAGAGAAAAGGATTTAAACATGGATGCCAGTAGAGGTTCATTCCTAGTGCATTTAACATTATAATGGATATATAAATCTAAAGTTCGGCTTTAGTACATAACACTAGTTAATGGATACTTTATTTAATAGACTACTGCGGATTAATCCATGATATCACAACAGATACCCCAGTGCCCTGTCTGTCCACCATAAACAAGATGACATGACCCACTCTTACCTCTAACGCTTCCAGGGTATTGAAGCTGGCGATTGCAAACCCATCAATTATATCCTCGTCCTGCGAGCTGGATTCTCGCCTCTTTCGCCTAGGCGGTCTGGCATTTCTGACTGAAGCAGCTGGATTTTTCCCATTTTGGTTTGAATTTTCCTTTCCCAGGCCCCTCTCTGCCTCTGACCCAGAAGAAGGGCTTTGGTTTCGGGGATCCCTGACAGAAGGGTCTCTCCTCCTCACTCTGTCCCGCTGAGACCTGGATCTCCTGCTTGGCTGCTTCATTTTCACATCCATCTTTTTGTAATCAAAATACAGCTAATTATATATCCACAAATGGGAAATCCACCAAGTGACCTTGAATCCACAAATCCAAGTATTAGAACACAAGGGTACTTAACAGCAAGATGCAAAGGCTAGTTATTGAAGGGAAATGTATATATTATATATATATAATCCAGAAAGGTATTGTACACTTTTCCAAATAAACACAGAACTGCCCTTAATCAACACAGAGAGTGTTTTCTTGTTGATTTCCTGAAACCCAAAATTCTATTTTTTCAGTAACCACTTGTATTGCAACTTTTCCTTGCAGTGAAATTGCAACAATATTTCCCATTTGCATGGCTGAAACCCTGCCCAAGATGCTTTAAAGGCTGCAGTAGCAGCATCCTGGTGAAAGAGGAGGGAGGGGGATCAGAAATCCCTCATGTTGTGGTGGAGGTAGTGGGAGGGCAGTAAAAGACACCCCCCTCCAAAAATTATCAATCCTTTCTTCCTGCTTGCCTCTCAGGCTTGATCAATTTCACGGCAGATGGACAGAAATAATCACACAGAGAGAGAGGGGGGAAAAAAAAAGGATAAAAGCCCAGATCCTAATCACAGACACTGGATGCCGCTTCTCTGCCTCCTCTCGATTGCCTTTGCCATTCTCTCTCTCCTCTTTCTCTCCTTTTTACAGCCCATCCACTCTTGATCCGGATGGGGTACAGAACGAAACCCCCTTCAGGTCCCCCGATCTCCACGATCCTGTAATCAGACACAAATGGAGAAATGTTAGAGCAGCGATCAGAGCTCTTAAAGAGACAGCAGGAGGGGGAGGAAATGTTCTCCTCACTGAATTGTACAGTGCAGCAGAAAAAAAAGCCCAAAGCAGATAAGTGACGTATGTCCGCCAGCCTGTAATTACCAGAGGAAGTGAGCGACTTTATTAAAGAGTTTAGATTTGACTCTCCAGGTTAACCCTTGGTGTATCGCAGCACAGGCCCTGGCACGGCGCTGCCCTGTACTGCAGGCTGATGGGAGAGGGGCACAATCCTGGACCTTGCACGGTAATACATGGGAGGGAGTGGGGGCGGGGGATCTGGGGAGGGAATGCATGATCACGATGCACCTAAAGCTTCTGTCTGCTTCTTAGTAGCCACATACAGTGCAGTGTTAGAATCCCAGGTACATTAAATTATTATTCCTATGAATTAAATGGTCACCAGATTTAAAAAAAAATCATTATAAGAATTCTTGCACCATGTAATGAAAAGATGAGGCATTTAAAAATGTATACGTAAAAATACCTGAAAATCTGGCCCCTATTTTCACAGAACACTAGATCCCTTTGACATATTCAATATTCATACATCTTTGGTCAGACGAATGAAGAATCCGACCATTAGGCTCCTGCTCCACTCCCTGTACTCCTAAAGCTTGAATCACAAATTCTCATTTACTTGCGATTTGCAAGTAAATGATAATTTGAAGAACTATTTGCTCGCACACAGCAGGCAAATCGTTAAAAACCTTTGGCAGCGCGAGCGGTCATTATATGCTTGCAAGCCAGCCGCCACATGAAAATGTTAAAATTATATATTTTTTAAATTACAAATATTATTAAATAAAAAACCTATGTGGGTCAATGAGACCACCATATTGCCACAAAGGAAGGGAGAAATAGCAAGTGAATGATAATTTGCAATGCTGTTGCTGTAGATTGGTTCAGATGAGTTCGGAAAATCAGTGATTTCCACAACAGAACCAATGCTACAGAATCTGTAACGCCGACCAAATTCCAATCGCATTTGGCTATAGTAAATATGAGAATTGCAATTTGGTCGGAATTCGGACCAGCCACTGAACCCACTCTGCTTTGCTCAGCTGATGACGTCACCGTTCTGTGCATGGAGTGGGGCAGGGGCCTGAAGGTGGGATTCTACCTCAGACCACCGAAAAGTGTATGAATATGGCAGAGGGATTTAGTGTTCTGTGAAACTAGGTATCAGATTTTCAGGTAATTTGACATATATATATATTTTTTTAAATGCCATATCTTTTCAATACATTCTGCAAGAATTCTTATACTATATTATATATATATATATATAAATAACTTTAGTGACAGTTGTCCTATAATGCTATGTGAGTATTTGTTATGCCATCGAGCCAAATAGGTGAGGTTATACTCAAAGAGCAATGATGGCTCAAGTGGAGCAATGAGCAGGCACTCTCCATTGGTTTCCATGGCGATTGCTCCAGAATTGCTCTTTTTGAGTGAAACCTGCAGATGAGATATGAGAGTCTTTTGTCTGAGGTTCCAGCCGAAGGGGTGCTCTTCAGCTTATGGACCAGATTCCACATGGCTATCTCAATAGTCTAGTGTACCGACTGGGGTTTATTCACTAAACATCTAGTGAATTGAAATTTTGAATTTGAAAAGGCCAGGCTGTGAACATTGCAGTCTTTGGAATTAGACTTAGCACTGAATTGAAAGCAGAACTGCAAAGTTTAGGCTAAAATGACTGATTTAGAACAGTTCCTAAGTGAATACATCTATGCAGTTTATATTCACTAAAAAGTGTACTTTTCTGGATTAAAAAATACATTGGAAGAGAGAGTGCCATTGTAGGGAAGCCATGGACCCTCATTCAGAGTTACTGCTAGAAGATGGTTTAACATTGAATAGAGGGACAGTGCCAGGGGACTTCAGGCACTATAACCAATTGAATGAGATAAAATGGTTCTAGTGCCTACAGTGTCCATTTAACAACAGAGTTGGCCAAAACAGACTGGGAAATGTATCCAATTCTGCAGTTTCATATAAACAATTTGTGCTAAAACCTTCCAATTATCCTATCAATCTTCCACAATTACCAGTTTAGTGATAGTTTGAACATGATATCATGACTTTACATATCACTCAGGTGTACAGGACCAAAGGAAATGCTATGTGTGATCTGTGCCTTCTAGAGATGGGAGGTATGCTTACCTCTTTCCCTAGGTGACTGGGGACAAAAGTAGGGGATAACTTGAAAAATCATGGAAGGAGTTAGGTTGAGAGGAATATTTTAGGGAACACGGAGTGTGAAAGGTGTCGAGGAAATGGAGTCATAGGGTCAGGACTTAGAACAAAGAATAAAGATGAAGATTAGGGATGGAGGATAGAGACTGATGGGGAAATTAAGGTGAAAAAAAAAAAAAGGAAAAATTATGAGAACAGGACTTGCTGAAAATTGGTAGGGAGGAGAGACTGTGTAAAGAAAAATAGCTGATGGAAAAATGGATGGATAAAGGGCTTGTGACCGAGGAAACAGAGGCGTGCAGGGTGTGTTCCAGACACGTATAGAAAGAAAACACAGGGAAGATGGAAGAGACGCTTAGAAGAACAAGAAGCAAGGGAATGAATAAAGATGCAAATGTAAAGAGTAAATTGGATTGCAAAATTCCTTGTAAACATCTGATTTATAAATTCCCATTGCCTCAATTAATACACTTAGAGTGTGATCATTGTAGTTTGGCAAGTGAACTGCCTCCTTTAAAGGAACCCTATAGAATTAGGAATACAAATATATATTCCAAACACCATAGTGCCCTAGTCACCATTTTGGTGACCGAACCTCCGCTGTAAGAACCTGTCTCCATGGGGAAGCTCCATCTTTTTGGCTAAGATCATAGAGATTGATGATCTCGGCTAATCCCATGCTTTCCCAATGCATTGGGAGGTTTGTGGGCATACGTGCCATTTACAAGATCATCTAATAGAAATAGTGGAGTTTTATGCCACTATTTCATGGAAGCACCTTTGGGGGCTTAACCCTGCAATGAAACAGAAGCACATCAATGTTTTCAGCTGCAAAGTTTTACTGGGGACCCTTTAAGGATGAAATGGGAAAGATTAACTTTCGCTCTTAACTTTTCCTAAATCAAGGTACTGAGGCTTTCCACTGTACTTACTCTGTAAGGGCACCTAGATCGATCGATAGATAGACAGACACACATCCGTATGCATACACACAGAGTACAACATTACATATTCGTTAAGTTTAGAATTTCTACACCACTACTGAATTTTTTTTTTTAATCTCTTAATATTCATTAATTCTGCAGACTGTTTGGAATTTCTTACATATTATTACAAGTAAATATAGTGAGTTTTGTTTTAATGTAAGCGTTTTTAACCTATTTTTTTTGTACCATAATAAATGGAAGGTATCACACAATTTCAGACCCCTTGTTTCTCTTCTGTTTTACTGCTACAGTACATTTACCTTAAATGGATACTATAATCACCAGAACAACTAGAGCTTAATGTAGTTGTTCTGTTGAGTATAATAGCTCCCTTCAGGCATTTTCATGTAAATACTACCTTTTCAGAGAAAAGGCAGTGTTTACATTGTCCCTAGGGACACCTCCAAGTGGCCACTCCTCAGATAGCCACTGGAGGAGCTTCCTGGCTCAGGGCTGCACAGTAAGCAGCCTTGCTGTTCAGCATCACCACGCTCTGCATGGAGACGCTGAATTTTCCTCGTAGAGATGCATTAATTCAATGCATCTCTTTGAGAAGGTCCTGATTGGCCAAAACGGCATTTGGCCCCGCGACGATTTTAGCCAATCCACTGGCTAAAAATCTGTAAATTTGATGATGTCACAAAGGGGGAAGAGCTAGCACCGGCGCGAAATAAAGCAAGTTTTAAGCTTTTATAGGGTGG
Source organism: Pelobates fuscus (assembly GCF_036172605.1). NCBI lineage: Eukaryota > Metazoa > Chordata > Amphibia > Anura > Pelobatidae > Pelobates > Pelobates fuscus. The sequence continues at coordinate 144,816,219 of NC_086321.1, read as the reverse complement.
CTAAGGGGGGCAAGCCACCTAAATGGTGGGTTTAGCAGTATAAGGTACAGGTTTGTGTTCCTGACCCTATAGTGATCCTTTAAAGAGCCAAAATTGTGTATGGTGTCGACCCCTCTCCCTACAAGCAACATTTATCCAGAGCCAGGGAACGGGCTCTGCAATATGTGAGTTTTATCCTTTGGGGCGGGTGTCAGTGGGATTTTTTTTAAATTAGATTTTTTTTTATTTTTTTTTTTTAAACATACAGTGTGCACGGTTTTGCACTTTGTTTATTTTTTAGGATATATATATTTGAGGAATCATTGAATATAAGTATTAAAGTGTTTTATTTATAAAGAGTGTTTATATTGGATTTTTAGACAACGGAACACTGACATTATGCACTTTAATAAGTGCAACACTATTTGTGGTTTTTCTTTTCACTTATTATTCATGCTTATTAAAATTCCTCACATTTGTAAGATTTCCGTTACAATTTGGAATTTATAGGACACATTTTGGAACTAGCGAATTTATTCACACTAGTTAACTGACCTCCATGAACTTATAAGTGGCAGTGCTGTATCTTCTATGTTGGCTATCACAAAGCGGTTAACGTCACTAATGCCCTACTTGATGTATTTATTAAAAGTCTTTATAAATCACAAATCTGGTCCCTCCAGCAACCACATAGTAAAGTACAATCACATGATGTCAAACACAATTATGTTTATGTAACTTAACTGCATTTGCCCTGTGGTCTAAAGCTTACGCTAAGCTAATTTTTTTAATGTCCTGATCATATTTTCTGTACTGCATCCATAGAAAAACACAATATAATGGAGATTAATACAATAACAGATGGAGACAATGCTACATAAGACAAATTAAATGTTCCATCTCTCAATGTTCTTTTCAAGTTGGAAGTGCTATTTGCTATGGTAACACTTACAATAATAGATTATACTACAGTCTTGGGAGTCTACCTGTAATCATCTTAGTTCATGTAAGCAAAAATAAATGAAATAAAACAGTTTGCAATTTGTTTGCATGGTTTTAGCCCAGGGCATCTCATTGTTGGTACTATATTGCTTCCAAATGTTTTACAAAATATCCACTGAATCCGTTTAGAAGAAATAGTGAGTATGCGGTTAAAAAAATGTTAAAGGATCACTATAGTGTCAGGAAAACAAAGCGGTTTTCCTGACACTAAATGCCCTGAGGGTGCCCCCACCCTCAGGGTCCCCCTCCAGTGGCGCTGAAGGGGTTAAAACCCCTTCAGCCACTTACCACAATCCAGCGTCGGGCTCCCTCGGCGCTTTATGACCTCTCCTCCCCCGCAGTCAGCTCCCAGCCGACTTCAGCGGAGTCGAATGTGCGTGCGCGGCAAGTGCCGCACGCGCAAAGTGTCCAAAGAACACTATGGGGGTGGGGGAGGAAGAACACTATGTGGGTGGGGGAGGAAGAACACTATGTGGGTGGGGGAGGAAGAACACTATGTGGGTGGGGGAGGAAGAACACTATGGGGGTGGGGGAGGAAGAACACTATGGGGGTGGGGGAGGAAGAACACTATGGGGGTGGGGGAGGAAGAACACTATGGGGGTGGGGGAGGAAGAACACTATGGGGGTGGGGGAGGAAGAACACTATGGGGGTGGGGGAGGAAGAACACTATGGGGGTGGGGGAGGAAGAACACTATGGGGGTGGGGGAGGAAGAACACTATGGGGGTGGGGGAGGAAGAACACTATGGGGGTGGGGGAGGAAGAACACTATGGGGGTGGGGGAGGAAGAACACTATGGGGGTGGGGGAGGAAGAACACTATGGGGGTGGGGGAGGAAGAACACTATGGGGGTGGGGGAGGAAGAACACTATGGGGGTGGGGGAGGAAGAACACTATGGGGGTGGGGGAGGAAGAACACTATGTGGGTGGGGGAGGAAGAACACTATGGGGGTGGGGGAGGAAGAACACTATGGGGGTGGGGGAGGAAGAACACTATGGGGGTGGGGGAGGAAGAACACTATGGGGGTGGGGGAGGAAGAACACTATGGGGGTGGGGGAGGAAGAACACTATGGGGGTGGGGGAGGAAGAACACTATGGGGGTGGGGGAGGAAGAACACTATGGGGGTGGGGGAGGAAGAACACTATGGGGGTGGGGGAGGAAGAACACTATGGGGGTGGGGGAGGAAGAACACTATGGGGGTGGGGGAGGAAGAACACTATGGGGGTGGGGGAGGAAGAACACTATGGGGGTGGGGGAGGAAGAACACTATGGGGGTGGGGGAGGAAGAACACTATGGGGGTGGGGGAGGAAGAACACTATGGGGGTGGGGGAGGAAGAACACTATGGGGGTGGGGGAGGAAGAACACTATGGGGGTGGGGGAGGAAGAACACTATGGGGTTGGGGAGGAAGAACACTATGGGGTTGGGGGAGGACGAACACTATGGGGTTGGGGGAGGACGAACACTATGGGGTTGGGGGAGGACGAACACTATGGGGTTGGGGAGGACGAACACTATGGGGTTGGGGAGGACGAACACTATGGGGGTGGGGGAGGAAGAACACTATGGGGGTGGGGGAGGAAGAACACTATGGGGGTGGGGGAGGAAGAACACTATGGGGGTGGGGGAGGAAGAACACTATGGGGGTGGGGGAGGAAGAACACTATGGGGGTGGGGGAGGAAGAACACTATAAGGGTGGGGGAGGAAGAACACTATAAGGGTGGGGGAGGAAGAACACTATAAGGGTGGGGGAGGAAGAACACTATAAGGGTGGGGGAGGAAGAACACTATAAGGGTGGGGGAGGAAGAACACTATAGGGGTGGGGAGGAAAGAACAATATATGGGTGGGGAGGAAAGAACACTATAGAGGAGGGGGGGAAGAACACTAAAGGGGAGGGGGGGAAGAACACTAGAGGGGAAGGGGGGGGACATTATAAGGGGGGGGGGACATTATAAGGGGGGGAGAACACTATAGGGGAAAGTTCACAGATTATCGGTATCGGCTCTGTAAAAATAAATATCAGTCTCTTGCCCCCCTTAGATTGCTCTGAAAAAGTGATTTTACCCATCTTTTCTCCCATGCCGCATTGGTCTCCGGACTGGATTATAGTACAGTTATGGCCCCACCTCCATGGCTGAGATAATCCGTTTTGAGGATCTGAGCCAATCCAGTGCTTTCCCATAGGAAAAACACCATGCTGACCCAATCAGAATCTCCTCATACAGATGCACTGAATCAATGCTTCTCTATGGGGAACGTTCAGAGCACACAAAGCACCTATATAGTGGCCGCCTGAGTGACTGCCACTAGAAGTGTTACTAGACCGCAATTTAAATTGCGGTCTAGTAACATGTATGAATGTAAGCATTTACATTCAGAAGCAGACAGGGACAGGCTATGCACGCCAGAATCTGCATTTAGCTGTAGTGGGTCTGGTGACTATAGTGTCCCTTGAATGTAATCAGTAATGATTATCTCAAATCAGAGGAGGCAGGGCAGTTGGGATGACAAGTTAAATAAATCTATTTATTTGGAGAGGGACTAGTAATCAAAATAACTAGTTAAACACTCTTGTCTTAGGAATATATGCTTGCATTCTTAAAAGGCACAATGTGTAGAGTTCAAAGGTTAATCAACCCAACTTTTCAACTGTTCTTATGTTTAAAGTGTGATAAATATATCCCATAAACCAATGCTCAATAGACATACACCTGGAGGGACACTTCCAATTTGGGACCCCTCTGGAAGCAGGTCACCTAAAAAAAAAAAAAAAAAAAAAAGTATTCAGAAAATTCTGCATGACTACACAAATAAATATTCTCATGGCAGTGCAAGGCCACTACTATTTTAGCTTGTGTTTGTCAAACAGAACTCTATTAATAAACTTGCATAAGGCATTGGAAACTAATGGTGTGCTTCCTTGTGTGATATGACCAGAAGTAGACTTATAGCTGCAGTAACTGCTATTAAATCAAAGCAATTATAAACAGGACGTAAAAATAAGGGACAAGGGAGCGCCTTCAGTCATAAGCTATGCAACAAGCACTGATGTTCTAGCACTTTTAAGTGTCCTTCAAGAGGGTTGACAAGAGAGGTGACTCATTTGGAATGTATACTTTGGAAATACCTTCAAGGACCACTATCAATAAGTACCTTACGCATCAAAATCATTCACAATATTCTACACTTGCTTGAGGTTATCATAATTTTTTTAAAACCAGCTCATAATTCTTGCATGAAAAGGCAGCAAGTCATATTGGAGCAAACCCAAACAAGCGTAGAGAAAAATAAATGTAAAAAAATAAAAAATTTGTAAGCACAGGTAGAACGCAAATTGATTTTAGTCCTATGAAATCCGCAAATTCAGCATTTTATGTAAAGTAAATATATATATATATATATATATACACATTTCAAACTACGCCCAAATATTGGTCAATATACCTACATAACAGTTAGAGTCTGCATATATTGATAAAATGTAAATGGTAAGATGGGGTCTTTTAAGTAAAACTAAGAACTTGATAAAATAGAAGTATTTCAGTATTGTAACCAAAGGCACCCTTCCTTATTAAAACAAAATCTTTTTAGTGCTGGAACTGAAGGAAAGCAGAAGGCTCTACCCAACATTTCTTCTTTTCACAGCAGTTATAGCTTACAGAGATACTCTGGGCACCAGCACAATTTGTATTTTAAGAGCATTTAATAGATTTGGACATCACACTCAGGCTTAGTTTTACTAAAACAGAAAACAAATTGTAGTTTTTAGCTGTATAACTTTAGCAATGCCTCTGGGTTTTTCTAAATCCTTTGATTGACCTCAATTTTACTGTACGTATGCAGCGCAGCCAATGAGAGATTATTGAGAGCTCATTTATTGACATGTGTCTGCCCCACAGCCAATCACTGCCTTTATCTGTCCCTTTTCCCTTAGCATTTGAAATGCTATTTGGATACGGTGACACTAATTGTCCAAGGGGCAGCATCATGTCAGCAACTCACTCTGATCTCTCATTGGAGAGTTGTGTAGGTATACTCATACTTCCAATCAGGAAGACATTTTGTGAAATAAAGGGAGGGTTATGCCACAGAAAGCTGCCCATTTTAAATATAGAAGAGAGATCTGAATGTGAAGAAAATATAGCACGTAATACGAGGCCAAAACCCATCAAGTGCACTGCACTTGTGTTGGTGCCTGGAAATTTCCTTTAAAAGGACTGTTTTACTTTAAATTGTTACTTTTAAAACGGAGTGGTAACTTCTTTTGCAGACATACATACTTGCAGTCTATTAAAGGACCACTCTAGTGCCAGGAAAACACTCGTTTTCCTGGCACTAGAGTGCCCTGAGGGTGCCCCCACCCTTAGGGACCCCCTCCCGCCCGGCTCTGGAAAGGGGTAAGGGGTTAAAACTTACCTTTTTCCAGCGGTGGGCGGAGAGCTCTCCTCCTCCGATCCTCCTCTTCTCCTCCCCGTCGGCTGAATGCGCACGCGTGGCAAGAGCTGCGCGCGCATTCAGCCGGTCACATAGGAAAGCATTCATAATGCTTTCCTATGGACACTTGCGTGCTCTCACTGTGATTTTCACAGTGCGAATCACGCAAGCGCCTCTAGCGGCTGTCAATGAGACAGCCACAAGAGGATTAGGGGGAAGGCTTAACCCATTCACAAACATAGCAGTTTCTCTGAAGTGCTATGTTTATGAAAAAATGGGTTAACCCTAGAAAGACCTGGCACCCAGACCACTTCATTAAGCTGAAGTGGTCTGGGTGCCTAGAGTGGTCCTTTAAGTCATGTAAGCAAAAACAGAAAAAAGGGTTACAGTTTCTTTTAAATCAAATTTGCAGACAGACCTATTAGGGAAGGAGTATGTACATGCCTGTAGGTCTCTGCATTTCAGTCAGTTTGTATCCCTTTCTTGACTGGCCATAAGACAATATTAATAAATATTACAGAACTGTGCTAAATGGTTGCATGAAGGGGAGTAACCCCTTTCATCAGGTCATCGGGGCAGTTGAACGGGAAGGGTCATTTCCTGTCCAACCACTTACCCTTTCTTATTGCTCCTTATTTGTTGTTCAGAATTGCTCTGTTATGGGTTATTTTCTTTTGCCATAGTAAGGAAGAACCTCCTCAAAGTGGGGATTATTGTTCATAAACGCCTATGGGCGGGCTTACAGTTAACATTCCAGGGTCCTTCAGAGTTGGCAAGCAGGGCTAGAGCTCATGGACAAAACCAGAATAGGAACTATCCTCTTTTTAGTGACAATGGCTTGCAATGGCTTGAGGAGTTTTACTGCTTTATGATGTGTGTTTGTAATAAATGTCACCAATGACTTGAACCCAAACTCACATTGTCTATGCCTTATTGGGCTGGGTATTTGTCAGTTGGGAAAAATACAGACCTTAACAGTTATGTAACACAAGCTTAGGTAGCATAGTCATCCCGTGGCCTTGCTAAAAACAAAAATAAAAGTATACCAAAATATGATGTTTTCATATTCAATTACATTTTATAAAGAGTCTAATCTTGGTTCGTTTGTACTGTAATAAGTATTTTATTAAGATTTATTAATCTTGGTTCATTTGTACTATAAGTTTCTAAGTATTACATAAACTATTCAAGACAGAATGGTTACTTTTATTGTGAGGTTACTGCTTACACACCTGTTATACTACCATTAAGCAGTTTACAAAACAAAAATAATGACCACAGTTTTTTCCCCCAAGACCAGATTCAGATTTGTTTGCACTTTGCTAGGATGTTATGCCAACAAAGTTTATAAGAAATGTTAAATTAATAAAGCATGTACTTTGTCCGGAAATATGTTTCTTGTACATTTAATTAGTAAGAAACCAAGCTTGTAAAATGTACATCAACGATTCAAAACAGATTGTGTATCTTCAGCAAATTTCTAGCATCTCAATCCCTTAAAGGAACACTATAGGGTCAGTAACACAAACATGTATTCCTGACTCTATAGTGTTAAAAACATCTAGCCTCCCTGCCCGTCCCCATCTTACTTTTATTCTAATTTGCTGCTGCTAACTCTGCCCTAATCTGCCTGCTTGGCTGACATCAGAAGTGATTATTTTAGCTAATCACATCAGCATCTTAACATGAATCGAATCAATGCATCTCTATGAGTAAAGTTCAGTGTCTCCATGCAGAGGGTTGGAACACTGAATGGCAGTGCTGCACTGCCCTAGTATGGTAAGAACCTTGAACAGCCATCCGAGAAGTGGCCAGTGGTGGTACCCCTAGGCTGTAATGTAAACCAGGAATTTTGCAGTAAGCACTTTTTTCAGAGAAGAGGCAGTAAAGGAATAATTATGCTCACCGGACCAAATACAATAAGCTGATGTTGTTATGGTGACTACAGTGTCCCTTTGAAGGTGATAACAAGAACCGTAAGTACTTCTGAAATTTAAAGTCATGGTTGGAGTCTGTATGGGCAGTGCTTCACGACAAAACACCAAGGCAGGGAAAATTAACTTTGATGTTACTCCAGCTCTGTCAGTGATAATAGTCAGCCCAAAACTTAACCCTGGTGTTGCATTTAAGGTAAAATTTTCCTATTTTGCTTTTTTTGGAGGGTGCCAGGAAGAGCTGCTCTGTTCAAAATCAGTGACTTATGAAAACACAGAGTTTTGAATTAAGCTAGTCTTTTTTTTGTTTTACAGGTGGGGTCGTTCGTTTCATTACCTTTTCAGGTATAAAGTGATGGAAACTCTCACAATTGAAATTGTGCTACCAGCAAATCCAATGTGCCCACCGGAAAAAAAACCCGTATGCAGGATTAGCAAACTGACAATTAGATAGAGAGACAGGGGTAATTAACATCAGGACCAGCCATATTATACTAAGCAACTTGAGAAATGAAACAGACACGCAGACTGTTTTAAATATAGTTCACATTTAAAACTATTTACATTTTTGTAGAGGGTAGGTGGACATTTCCAGATTAGCGTTATAAGGATTCTCATGCTGCAAGAAAAAGACAAATGCACTACAAATAAAATGGGAATTTCGTCATCACACCTCTTATTATCTTTGGCTTCCTAACACAGAGATAAAGAGATATAATAAATGTAATCTTCCTTTAGAAAAGGGAGGTAGCTTTACAATCAAATTACGGCTTATCAGAGATAAAGGAATCCTGTGACTTATCGGACATAAAAAGCAGCCTCCCACTTAACAGACCAGAATGGTAATCACTGTCCCACTTACAGCAAATGAAAACCAAGTATGCAGACTCATGCTGGTAGGCAGAGGCGGGGAGTTTTAAGGGTTTTTTTGGTATGTATTTTCAGTGGTATCTGTGCAATGAATGGAAAGATGACAGCTACGTGCTGTATGTGTATTAAAAACCATACACACTAATGTGGACTTTGATTTTATTATATAAAAAGGTTATGGGGAGGAGATCAGTGGGAACCCTAAAGGTCACCCGTATACTCCCACATAGTCCTGCAATGCTTCACAGTCTTAGCTAATAAAGGAACACGTTGGAATAGATCTCTTTAAAAGCATCACAGACACAATGCATTAAACAAGTGATATTCAGTAGCATTTTGAATATTCCCTCTAACTGTTCCTTTTACTGATAATCGTTGAGCTCTATTCCATCCCCATCAAGTTCAAAAAGATAATGCAGAGTTAATCCTGTCGTCGTCCCCCCACCACCACCATACCCCCAGCCCCTGCCTCCTCCAATAGGTTTCTATTAGAGAGGTGTAAGTTTCCAATAATTTACTGCAAAGTAGTGGTTTGGGGTAAATCAGGATGATAAGATGCATGTCCCTTTAAACCACAGCCACCGTGACAAATAAGTCCCCATGTGTTTACATTCCTCTTTTCCTAGTCCCATAACACTGAAAATGTTTTCCTGAGATCAAAAACAGCATGGATTGAACACTTGCAAGAACATTGCCCTAACCTATTCTACATCACTATACTATACTACATACATTAGAATCCATTTAATACTTCAGGGTGTCAACTCATATGTGACACTGGTAGATTGTGCACTGTGCTCCTTTAAAAATATTACCTATCTAAATATATTGCCATATTAAAATTATTTGTAAATTCATACGTTGTGATCATAATTGCACATATAAAATCCCTGCTCCGATTTCAGTAGTCCTAATGGTCACTGTGGGATTTCTGATGTTGTATATATAAAATACACAATCAACAATATTCATAATTGCAAATGTAAATTATTCACATTTTAGAAAGAACATAGGTAAACAATATTGTTCCATAAGACATTGATTGCATGAATCAAATATGCATGTCCCTTGTCAAATTCATTCTACTTTCCTTCAATGGAAAGTACATCTGGGTTATATTCTGAATCCAATGGTTTTCCACAGTTATGTTCATTATGCATTACATTTCTACAAATGCTAAGTGATCAGAGGCTGTAAAATGAGATGCATGATAAGGGATGCAAGCCTCTAGCAGAAAAAAGCACTGAGATTACTAGCGATGCCAGGGGAACCGTTAGGAATGCAATTTGTACGGGTTTACAATGCATTATACATCCACGCGTTATAAAAGTGCCTCTCTTCTGACCTGAAGTCTCTTAGAACCTCTTTCATTTTTGAAGTACTCATAAAAATTTCCTGTCCTGAAAAGAAGACAGTGAATTTAAAATGACCTGTGTGGTTCTCAAACAACAAGTTAAAAAGCTCTATATGTGAAACTTTCAGTAAAAAAAAGGCAAATAAGAATAAAAGACACAAAACGACAGCACTTTTACTATTTGAACCAGATATCCTTTTAAACTCACGTGAGTTCCTTTGGCTCCATAAATTCTGTCCATATAGCAGGCACAAAATAATTCTCTACATTACTAAGAAGGCTTGATCAACACTGGGTATCCGGTATATTTTGAGCCCTGGTTTATGCTGAAAGGTGCTATACCACCAGCCAAGCCTAAAAGTTACTAGCCACAACAAACCTGGGGGGATGCAAATAACAGTAGTATGCACAGATGCCCACTCCCAATAGCCGTGCCCACTAATAAAACTTATGCAGCATATAGCAATTTGTAGCATGTTGGTGCATGTCACATGCTAGTTACAGCAATCGTCTGGTGGGCCAGAAGTAGAGGAAACAGGAAGTACCCAAGAATCCAGAAAAGGTTACAAAGTTTGAAAGCATGCAGCTTCCTGGAGTCCTGGTTTTACCTAGACACCGCATTGCGTGCTGAGCGGCGAGAAATGTGGGCACCATCTTGGACCGGTCGCCGCTCTACTCAAGCTATTGAAGAACCCTTGGAAAGTCCATCTAACAAAAGGTAAGTGAAGGACTTGAGGCACTTATAGTCCTTCATACCCCTACCCCTTAATACCCCTACAGTGTTAATACCCCTACCCCAGCACGCATAGTCCTTAATACCCCTACCCCAGCACACATAGTTCTTAATACCCCTACCCCAGCACACATAGTTCTTAATACCCCTACCCCAGCACACATAGTTCTTAATACCCCTACCCCCACACACACAGTGTTAATACGCATAGTGTGCTGGGGTAGGGGTATTAACACTGTGTGTGCTGGGGTAGGCGTATTAACACTGTAGGGGTAGGGGTATTAGACATGGGGTAGGGGTATTAAGGACTATAACTGCCCCAAATCCTTCACTTACCTTTTGTGAGATGGACTTTCCAAGTGTTCTTCAATAGCTTGAGTAGAGCGGCGACCGGTCCAAGATGGCGCCCGCATTTCTCGACGCTCAGCACGCAATGCCATACACTTGCAGCGTCTATGTATTCTATGTCTATGGTTTTACCCTGCTCCTGATGGCTGCAGATATCAGCCAATGTAGCACTATTACAAATAGCTGCTGAGGATCCTCATAGGAATTGTTGGATCCATGTTATACTCGCCACTGCTAAATGTCCAATAAACTATAGCTAGAAAACAAATGGTATTTTTTTTAAATGCTTCCTTCACTGGGAATTTCATGTATTCACAAGTACAAAAGCTGTAGATGTTACTGTAGATAATACTATGCAACATAAAAAAATCAACATCAGTATGCAGGACACAAGATAGAAGCCGACATTCCAAACAATTTAACATTAAAGACACATTTTGAAAAATTGTGGGCAATGAGTAGCTGCCCCCAGTTCAGTCAAAAGGGAAACAGTTGTATCTGGGTTAAAGAATTTGTATTAACAATGTGTTCAGATGTGTTAATATTTTTTTAATACCTGGGATGCGGGTTAGGTCAATCGGACCAAGAAGTGGGGCAGTTAAGCACAACCCAGAACCAGTCCAGTCATGTAGCAAAGTAAAGAAAATTATAACAAGTCGCCAGTCCGCTAGTCACTACCCACCTGCCCAACTCTTGCCACGCTGAAGCCCATAGGTTAGGCGAGGTGTATCATGAGATATTTTGAAGGGGGTCACTGCCCGCTACCACCTCTGCCATGAATTAAATATACTCCAGAGAATCTTTATCCTAGACTGAAAGGAGTTCTCCATTGTAAGGATGCAAGCTCTCCAGGTCAAAAGGATTTCTTGGGCTAGAATTTCTGTGTTAATCCATATACTAAATATGTAATTAAGTTTGGTTAGAAATACATGTAAAGTTTGTGCACCCATCTGGTTCCAGTATTGGAAAGAATGCTTTTGCATTTTGCGCCATTATAATCTACAATTGAGCGGAGAATAAATAAAGATTGTAAGCCCTGGTGTAGACATTGATTACTGGTACACAAATTGCACACAAGCTATTTCATCCTATATCTGTGGGTTATTTCTTTGGGTTAAAAGTAAAAAGAGAAACAAGCTTAACCCCTTAAGGACCAAACTTCTTGAATAAAAGGGAATCATGACATGTCACACGTCATGTGTCCTTAAGGGGTTAAAGGGTAAACTCCTTGCAGGAGCCAACCTCAACCTTGTTATGCATACAATTATCTAGCAGGAAAAAAAAAAAAAAAAACTACTACTATCAACCAAATGTCCAGCCTGGAGCAGATACCCTACTTCTGCAATTTTTGAAAAACAGCATACATAATCCACTGTCTCTGAGTTAATTCACCTTGTCTAAAGGGCTTTTTCCCATAGGCGAGTAACTCTTACTTAGCAACCCTAAATTGAAAATAAAGATTGGCAAAAAAATATTTTATGCATCTAAATCCTCAATTTCCTTTTTTCACATGAATTAAGCTTATTACATTATCTCTGTTCCCACTGAAGTGACTGGTACATTCTACAATGGTGATGTCTATGTAAAAGCTGAGCAACACACAGTTAATGATGTGCTCCCATTCCTTCTATTGCTCAGCAATTCACAGTCTTTGAATGCACAATATAGAGCATTATAGCAAGACCTTTTAGTTTGGATGAGTAAGCATGTATTGTTAACACGCATTTGCAAGGCGTTCCTTCTAACCCAGATTAAACAAAGCATGGAAGGTACTCATCGTTTCACATGATACAAACTTGATTTGTAACATTGCCTCAATTGGATATTTCACTCTCCAATATGCTCCGAACGGGTACCAGTGTTCCTGTTTAAGCGCCTATTAGCTTACAGCAGGGGCGGACTGACCGGTCGGGCACTTCGGACATGGTCCGAGGGCCCGGCCGGGAGGGGGGCCCGCCATCAGGGGGGCCCGGCCGCCCCTTTAAATGCTGCAGCCGCCTGAGCGCTCTCTTAAGAGCGCTCAGGCGGCTGCAGCTTCTCACCTCCCCTCCCCGTAGCGTGGCCGAGCTGCTCTGCGTCCGCGGTGCCGGCCGGAGTGATAGGAAGGTGCACACACACTGAGTGTGCACCTTCCTGTCAGTCCGGCCGGGTACAGGAAACAGAAACTCCTGTTCCGCGCGGAACAGGAGTTTCTGTTTCCTGTACCCGGCCGGACTGACAGGAAGGTGCACACTCAGTGTGTGTGCACCTTCCTATCACTCCGGCCGGCACCGCGGACGCAGAGCAGCTCGGCCACGCTACGGGGAGGGGGTAAAAGAGAGAGGGGGCGGGGGTAAAAGAGAGGGAGGGGGGGATTAAAAGAGAGGGAGGGGGGGGTTGAGAGAAGGAGGGGAGGGGGGGTTAAAAGAGAGAGGGGGGTTAAAAGAGAGAGGGGGGTTAAAAGAGAGAGGGGGGTTAAAAGAGAGACAGAGGGGGGTTAAAAGGGAGGGGGGTTAAAAGAGAGAGGGGGTTGTTAAAAGAGATGGGTTAAAAGAGAGAGGGAGGGGGGTTTAAAAGAGGGAGGGGGTTTAAAAGAGGGAGGGGGGTTAAAAGAGAGGGAGGGGGGTTGTTAAAAGAGAGGGGGGTTAAAAGAGAGAGGGAGGGGGGTAAAAAGAGAGAGGGGAGTAGGGGGGTAAAAAGAGAGGGGAGTAGGGGGTAAAAAGAGAGAGGGAGGGGGTAAAAAGAGAGGGGGGGGTAAGAAGGGAGGGGGGTAAGAAGAGGGGGAGGGGGGAGTAAAAGAGGAAGGGGAGAGTAAGAAGAGGGGGGAGGGGGGTAAGAAGAGGGGAGAGTAAGAAGAGAGGGGGGAGTAAAGGGGGTAAAAAGAGGAAGGGGGGTAAGAAGAGGGGAGGGGGAAGTAAGAAGAGGGGGAGAGTAAGAAGGGGGAGTAAGGAGAGGGAGTAAGAAGAGGGGGAGAGTAAGAAGGGGTTAAGAAGAGGGGGAGGGGGGAGTAAGAGGAGGGCAATTGCCCCCTCCCCTGTCCGCAGGCACCGTGCGGGCAGCCGGCAGGGGAGGGAGGAAGAGAGGACCCGGGAGCTCAGCCTGCAGCTCCTCTGGGTCCTTCTTGCGCGAGCACAGATCGTTGCCGCGGTTACCACGGCAACGTTACGGCTCTTGCGAGAGTAAACTCTAGCCCTGGAGCTACGGGCTAGAGTTCACTCTCAACACTGTGACCACCAGGTATTCCTGGTGGTCGCAGTGGTGAGAGTGAACTTTAGCCCCATAAACACACTGCCCCCACACACCATACACATTCACACACATTGCCTCACACACACACACATACACTGCCCACCCATACTAACATTGCCACACACATACACAGCCCCCTCGTACACACATTGCCCCACACACCCTACACATTCACACACTACACCCCCTCACACACACTGCACCCCTTACACATTGCACCACTGCTCCTATACCCTACTACAGCCTCATATCCCAGCAGACCCCAGATAAGTTGTCAAACTGTTCTTAAACGGTTTGACTACTTACTCTGGGAGGGGGGCCCGGCCCTCCTGGCACCATAACGACTACACAGAGTAGTAGTGGCTATTGTGCATGGATTATTTCTTTAAATAATCTACGAGTGCCCCAGTAGCCAGCAAGCCAGCCAACCAGCCCACAGGCTGGCCAGTAGACAGACAGCCAGCCTACAGGCCACCAGTTAGGCTTAAAGCCAGCAAACCCACAGCCTGACAACCGCAGCCAGCAAGCCACAGCCTGCCAGCCAGCAAGCCGCAGCCAGCAAGCCCACAGCCTGCAAGCCGCAGCCAGCAAGCCCACAGCCTGCCGGCAGTAGCCAGCAAGCCCACAGCCTGCCAGCAAGCCCACAGCCTGCCAGCAAGCCCACAGCCTGCCAGCAAGCCCACAGCCTGCCAGCAAGCCCACAGCCTGCCAGCAAGCCTACAGCCTGCCGGCAGTAGCCAGCAAGCCCACAGCCTGCCGGCAGTAGCCAGCAAGCCCACAGCCTGCCGGCAGTAGCCAGCAAGCCCACAGCCTGCCGGCAGTAGCCAGCAAGCCCACAGCCTGCCAGCAAGCCCACAGCCTGCCAGCCGCAGCCAGTAAGCCCACAGCCTTCCAGCAAGCCCAAAGACTGCCAGCCAGCAACAGTAATTAAGATAAGAGGAGCCAACTTGGCCTAGGTATCAGCTATGTTGTGTTGCTATATTGTGAATAGGAACCAGAGTGTTGGAGAGACCCCCCCTCCAGGCCCCATTAGACTCCATTGTAGTCTCTAATGGGACCTGGAGGAAATTCTTTCTAACACACTCTCTAAAGGACACCGAGATAGCCTCTGCTAGAATGCTCCCCCCCCCTCCATGGCCCATTAGCCCTCAATTGTAGTCTCTACTGGGGCCTGGAGGCGACTGTTTCCAGCAGGGACACTGAGATGGCCTCTGTTAGAAAGACCCCCTTCCAAGCCTATTAGACTCCATTGTAGTTTCTAATAGGGCCTGGAGGGGATTCTTTCTAACACACTCTCTAAAGGACACTGAGATAGCCTCTGCTAGAAAGACCCCCCTCCATGGCCCATTAGCCCTCAATTGTAGTCTCTACTGGGGCCTTGAAGGGATTATTGCACTTTTGTTCCTTGTGTCTAAAGATTGTGTAGGGTGTGGCTGGAGGCGGTGCATGGAGGCGGGACATGGGTGGCGCTTGCTGCGGAGTATGGGTGGGGCCTGTAAGGGGGCCCTTGATTTATTTTGCCCGGGGGCCCTGAGGGTTCTCAGTCCGCCCCTGGCTTACAGTGATTACCAACATCAGATGTTTGGGAACTACAGTTCCCACAATGCTCAGCTCACAGATTTGAGCTTGAAAATCGATTTGAAGTGTAGAAATATATAATCATATACTTAGAGGCTCTGTCGTCTGAGGAAACAATGGATTAATAGGAAATATAAAACAAAACTATATGCTTATGTATTTAACAATCTAGTGGCTTTTTTGTCTGCTTAAACAATTTTTATTAGGAATGTCATAGATTGGATAAGGAGCTACTTTCGCTGATAACAATGCCATTTATGCCAGGGTAGCCCTGAGCCTTGATTGTAAGTATGAGTCCAAAGTAAGGATGCAGGATATCCATGTTTGGATTAATTTGATCTTTAAGATTTCTTTATTTGTTAGTGTATATAGCCAATCTTTTTTTAACAAAAATTTAAGTTTGGTTATTAAAAATGTATATACCTGACTGGTTCCAGACCTGAAGGACAGTTATGTCCCACTGTGACTATGTTGTTGGGAGGACAATTGCTTGCTATTCCACCTGCTAGGAAACACTGTATACCTCAGCCATTTTGCTTTCTCACCTAATCTTACTCTTTTCCTGCATCAGTTTGAAAGAGAAATATTAAAGTTAACCTCTTAAGGACCAAACTTCTGGAATAAAAGGTAATCATGACATGTCACACATGCCATGTGTCCTTAAGGGGTTAAAACAGTTTGGTGCATGGTCTAAAATATCTTCTGATCATAATTGGCAGAGAATTTTAATATAAAAATGCTTTATTAAAAATAATTGCTGTTTTGTTGTTGTTGTTTTTTTAAAGTCTAATTGCTTTATAATGTGTTCTTTTCAGGTAAGAAATCCACTCCACTGTAAAGGCAACAAATCATTTTCATTCAAATGTTTTTGTCTCACCTTAAGCACAAAATCTTGCAGGAGGACATATTAAATAGAGCGTGTTTTCTAAGTGCATAGATGGGTGCTACAATGACTAGGCATGTGAGTATACATAAAATGCCCTGCTTAATAAAGGCTTTGTTCAAGGCTTGGTTTAGCAAGGTTTTTGGTTTAAACAGAGTTTACAATATTGTGAAAAGATTTCAAAATCTATTTCTACTTCCAGGTTAATCAGAGTAACACATACCTGTTTCTACCCCTATGCAGCAGAAGCGGTGTGGAGCATACCCAAAGCTCTAACGATCTGTAATACTGTTGTAGAAAAAGCTTTACATTGAAACTAAAAACATTCAAGCAGACAGCTAACCAAAAGCATGTGCCCCAACTGTCCAAGATGTGGCAAAATAGTCCATTTGAGAATGCCTTTCACGACATGTTAACGTTGCACAAAATATAAATCGGAGCTCTTCTTCCCATGCCAGCTCATGGGCAAACAGAGGGCATTGCTAGCACTGCTGCCAGTTAGACAGGTGTGCACGCACACTTAGCAGACGTGCCACCTTTTTAGAGCACCTCCTAGCTGGGTCACAGGGGATTCTATTCCCCAACTTGAACCGTGACAGTTTTACCTGAAATAAGTGATTCATATTGTCAGGCTTTATAGTGGCATTTGTTGTTATATATGTATTTACATATTTACAACATTTGCAGCAGGATGTACATGCAAAACAGAATCGCCATCCTCAGATTACTGAAACACACTCTCAAACACTTTGTGTTGCATGCTTGTGACCGCTATATATAATGCAACAGTGTAGCAGCCCGCATTTATCTCATAACCTTTCTCCAACAGGAAAATTAATAAGCCTCAGGATATTAAACAAACTAGGGACCCGACAATTTATTGTGCTCATCTCCAGCACCGTTTATTATGTTTAAACGGACTACTGAAATGTACATGGCCAGAAGACTCCTACCATAGTTATTAGGTTAATAAAATGATTATGGTGTTAAAAATGCTTTTCACATGCAAAACCGCTAGGAACAGGAAGTGCTGCTTGGAGGTTGTCATTTTTAGTTTGGCAACATGTACAATACTCAACCAACTATTTATTCTCAAACAGCATACCTGCTCAGTGACACACATTCCCTTTAGGGAGCCCCTTTCCTGCACTGTAAACTTCTTGACACTAGCTAAATGAGAACAAAAAGCCAATGTCTAGGCCAAAGTGCAACTCCCATTGTACTCAGCCATATCCAGCTCCTGTGCTTACCATTTCCCTAGTGTCCGTAAACAAAAGGATTAAATGACTCACTTTGCAATACAAATACCATAGAGAAAATGTGTCTATGCACAAGTCTGTTATTCTCCTCTTGAACCAAAGAATAAAAAGTAATTGAGTCGCAACACCAGGTATTACTGGATCAGGAGTTAATTCCAAATTAAGTTTCTCACACAGTGCTCACCCAGTTCAGGTCTGGAGTACAGGTCTACCTTTACCAGTTCTGCTTGGACATTGAATTCTATGTACATTTTCCTGATTGACATAGCATTCAACGATAGTAACTGCTCCATCAAAACCTTTAGTGTAATCTACTAGTATCAGCAGGCAATGACAAGGTAAGTACGGGTGGGGGGGACCCACCTGCAGGCACTTGAACAACTGAAGAACCCAAATACTCCACATTAATGGTAGCAGACAATATGAACCCGGAGAACGGATTTCAACGCCAGATACCAATAGAAAATATAATTTCATATCTGGTGTGATTTTAGTGTGCATGTAATCACATCCACCACTCAGGAAGAAATTAAATAGTACAAACAATTGTGGACATTCCAGGAGAGAAAACAGATACAGTGGAAGAGATGTAGGAAATATGGGTCAGACACACTGCTGTTCTAGGCAGGAATCAAAATCAATCATATATCAGCAGCTATTTAGTTAGGCAATGGGCAGACTGGAAGGAAGGGTCATTTGCCCTTTGTCTCCTGTGAAAAACAGTTTTTGTTGAAAACCTGTTCTTATATATATTTTTTCTTGTCACAGCCTAGTGAAATGTCAAGCACCGCGTGGCTTTATTATATATAAACACTTTTTATTCTACAAACCTAAAAGGCGCAAAATCTCTCACATGTTTTATTATTCTATATGGCCTGCATAGTTACATTACATACAATCACCCTCCTTTGTGAGTTAATATTTAGAATGCAAGCTTTAAAGATCCTTTAACTATAGCAATGCTGCTGAATTTAACAGTATTTAATTTAACTTACTTTAAAGGAGCAGACACTTATTTGTATTCCATGGCTGAACAAGGGACAAAAGCTTGCATTGTAAATGTGCTTAGCCAATAAACCATTCCACTTGAATACTCTGCTAGCAGCATAAACAGGTCAAAAAAATGACCGTATTTATTGGCGTATAACACACTTTTTCTCCCTGAAAATAGGGGGCAAATGATGTGTGCGTGTTATACGCCGATATACATATTTTTCGCTCCATAAGACGCACTTTTTTCCCCTCAAAAGTGAGGGGAAATGTCTGTGCATCTTATGGAGCGAATGTGAAGGTTTACTTACCTGTCTTGAAGCGTGGGCCGGTGTTCAGCGCGCACCGCAGTACTGGAACTTTAATTTCAGGTTCCGGGTTTCCAGCGGGACTGAAAGGAAGTGCGCACTCAGTGTGCACACTTACTTTCAGTCCCGCCGGAAACCGGAACCTGAAATTTAAGTTCCTGTACCGCGGTGCGCGCTGTGAAGCCGGCCCACGCTTCAAGACAGGTAAGTAATTATGGGACATGGGGAGGGAAAGTGCACTGTGGGACAAGGGGAGGGGGGGACAACACTATGGGATGGGGGGAACACTATGGGAGGGGGTGGAAAATACTATGGGGGGGAGAATACTATGGATAGGGGGGGAACACTATGGGATGAGGGTGGGGGAACACTATGGGAGGGGGGGGAATTTCCTTCTTAAAATGAGGTGCGTGTTATACGCCGATAAATACGGTAATTCACAGTACCAGCACCTACACATTAGCTATACTCCATTTGATTCCAACTTTTAAGAATAAGAGGATGTTCTAGCATCTGTAATTGTCCTGCAAACCACAATGTATTATTTTTAATGTGAACTAGACGCATAGCAAAAGAGTTCAGTGGGAACACAAGGTGCCTAATCATTGAGTTGTAGTGAATTGAAATCCACACTAAAGAACTGAGGCTAAACTACAGTTACACTATCAATATAAGAAAGAGATATTTTGAATGCTGTTTGCTTATAATCACACATACTTTCCTTCCCAAAAGGAATCTTACCAAAAAGGATTCAATAATAACTCGTTCTTATTTCCTTCCCAAAAGCAAGTAACTGTATTGCAGATTTCGGTTTTCCACAGAAACCAGCACAAGGATATGGGTTGGCTTACATTTGTCAGCCAGTTCCCAGTCCAAAACTATTCACCCAAGGGTGGCTAGCTAGGTTCAGAAGTGTATACAAAGATGCATAAATCCACAAAATGCTATTTAAAAATCCTTTTAATTAGAGAGGAGGAGAGAGGGGGGGGGGGATGAGAGAGAGAGAAGGAGAGAGGAGGAGAGAGGGGGGGGGGGATGAGAGAGAGAGAAGGAGAGAGGAGGAGAGAGGGGGGGGAGATGAGAGAGAGGGGGAGAGAGAGGGGGAGAGAGAGGGGGAGAGAGAGGGGGAGAGAGAGGGGAGAGAGAGGGGAGAGAGAGGAGAGAGAGAGGGGAGAGAGAGGGGAGAGAGAGGGGAGAGAGAGGGGAGAGAGAGGAGAGAGAGGAGAGAGAGGAGAGAGAGGAGAGAGAGGAGAGAGAGAGGAGAGAGAGAGAGGGGAGAGAGAGAGGGGAGAGAGAGAGGGGAGAGAGAGAGGGGAGAGAGGAGAGAGAGAGGGGGGAGAGAGGGAGGGAGAGAGGAGAGAGAGAGGGGGGAGAGAGGAGGGGGGAGAGGAGAGAGGGGGGAGAGAGGAGAGAGAGGGGGGGAGAGAGGAGAGAGAGGGGGGGAGAGAGGAGAGAGGGGGGGAGAGAGGAGAGGGGGGGGAGAGAGGAGAGAGGGGGGGGAGAGAGGAGAGGGGGGGGAGAGAGGAGAGAGGGGGGGAGAGAGGAGAGGGGGGGGAGAGAGGAGAGAGGGGGGGAGAGAGGAGAGGGGGGGAGAGAGGAGAGAGAGAGGGGGGGAGAGAGGAGAGAGAGAGGGGGGGAGAGAGGAGAGAGAGGGGGGGGAGAGAGGAGAAAGAGGGGGGGAGAGAGGAGAGAGAGGGGGAGAGAGGAGAGAGGGAGAGGGGGAGAGGGGGAGGAGAGAAGAGAGAGGGGGAGAGAGGAGAGAGAGGAGAGAGGGGGAGAGAGGAGAGAGAGAGAGAAAGGGGGAGAGAAAGGGGGTGAAAGGGGGGGAGAAAGGGGGAGAGAGGAAGAGAGAGAGGGGGGAGAGAGAAAGGGTGAGGAGAGAGGAGAGAGAGAAGGGGGGAGAAGGAGAGAGAGAAGGGGGAGGGAGAGAGAGAAGGGGGAGGGAGAGAGAGAGTGTTATCAAGGACTGAAATGCAAACTCATTTTGCTAATGTGATTAAACTTTTATGTCTGCTGGAGGGCATTGATTTACAACACATTGCTGGTCTAATCTGAAAATAAAGGAGTAAAACATATGTTAGGATAATATGTGAAGGCAAACTTTCATTTACAACATCACTCGTAGGTCCAATTTAAAAGCACTATTTAGGGGATTTAGAAATGCAATAAATATGGAAATTATACAACCTGTACCCACATTATTAGGAGTGTATTTTATTATTAGCCGACATACTCCATTAAGCAAAGCGCAAAGCTAAGATATCCTGTTCAATCTGCTCTCTCAGTGATTCTTTGATTTCTCAAGGTCATATGTTCAATGAGTGGCCAGCCATCAAGTCATCACAGTGCCAGTTAGATAGGGGGCTCCAGGTTTAGCTTACTAAACGTGCCTACAGTTCAACTAGACGTGATAGCCTCATAACTCCTGCTTGTGCGTGAATTATATCTTGGTGGCTTCTTTATTTCTGTTCAGCGGACACAGTTTTATAGCCTGCAGCAAGAAACTGTTCATATAAGAAAGAGCAACTGTCATTGTACTGATGGCTTTGACAAAGCATGCTATGAAATCTAACTCAATCTCAGAGTTTGCAGGCGCTCTGCATTAGTGCTCAGACAGGCATGATCTAGGAGATATGTGCTGCGTTACCTGCATCTCTGGCAGTGAAAGAGTCCCCGAAACAAACCGCGTTCTGTGTTTATATGCAAATACACAAAAGCTGAGCTACATCTGAATTTATCGTCTGGAATGGACTTCCCCAGGAGTGGGTAGAATGATTACTGTATGTTAACCACTATAGGCTTTTATTTTTAATTTTTTAGAGGATACAGACATGAACATAAAAAAAGCACAAACTATTATTTTTTTTTATCAAATCTAACTCTTTAAATGCCTACCGAGATAGCACATGGTCGCTTGGTTACATATTGCTAAGATACATAGCACAGTAAACCACAGAACTGATGTGAATTTAACCACAATGTGAACATCATTTTCAAAGAATTAATTGTGGGCATTGGTTCTGGAGAAGTTATATGGTAATGCATATGCCCTATGAAAAGTCAATATACTTTCTTTATACAGCACAGTGTTAAGAGGCAGACGGAATTAGAATGTCAAAGCACTGTCATACTGAAAACATCCTTGTCAGAGGGGTTTTTAGTCAGTAAAATGAATTGTGTCAACAAGTACAATACTGTATCAATGCTTTGGCCACCGAGCATACATAATCTTTAATCAAAACATTAACGGACTGACTTCAATGTAAGGTGTTCTCCAATGCATTTTATACAGTAAAAACAAATAAGAGATTTATATACTAAGCCTATTGGGATTTCCCCTCGAAATACTCCCCTGAAGAATTTAATAATATAGCTACAACCACATTCTTACAAATAACATGTGGTTATGCACTTGAAACCAAACCACGGAGCAAAACGAATAGCTGAGTGCATATTATAAGCAATCACATGATGTCTTTACACGAAGGCTATTACCACCATGTTTTATTAACTTTCTCTATTTTTATTTTTTTTTAACTTACTAGCAGCTTATACTGCAAATAAAGCATCAGCAGGTGGCTACACACGCACAGATCACTATAAACCCAGGAAGGCCACATGCAGGAGCACAATAGCATTCAAAATATATTGAGATACAGCCAACCTAGATCACACATTTTGGGTTATATCAGCTAAACTATACTATGTAGCATCTGTATTTGCTCCTCTATAGGTTGGCTGTATCACAATTTATTTTGTATGGCATTTTGAGTATTTTAGGGGGAACCCTGTGAGAAATTAATCTTTAATTGTGGGAAGTATCCTGTTCCCCACACTAAGGTGACAGTGTTTGAGAAACAATATAACCAATACAGGAATATAACTGTGTATTCCCAACGCTATAGTGCCTTAGTCACCATTTAGGTTACAGGCCCCCACATGCAGGTTGTAAAAATTGTATTTAACTTTTCTTTTCTACCTTGCAATGCTGCTCACCAGTGTTCCATGCCGCCTCAAGATGATATCAGCCAATCCAATGCTTTGCCATAAAGCATTGTGAAACTACTGCACATCTGCGGCAAAACGCTGGACCAATCAGATGGCATCTCTAAAACCAACTGGTTAGAGGAGTGGAGTTTTACTTTACTATTTTGTCTGAAGTGTATCTAGTGGGCACCCGGGCCATTCAACTAGGAGGTGGCATTCTCATCAATAAACATTTTAAATGACAACTTTAAAGGATCACTATAGGGTCAGGAACACAAACATGTCTTCTTGACCCATTAAGGTGGCTTGCACCCCCTATATTTAAAAAAAAAAAAAAAAAAAAAAAAAAAAAAAAAGAGTTTAAAAAACCTCACCTTGTTGCCAGCGCCGTGCAGGTCCGCCGTGCTGGCTCCGCTACCTTTGTGACATTATCAAAATGGAACATTTGTAGCCAATCCAATGCTTTTTTTTTTTTTTTGGGAGGGGGGGGGGGGTGGCAATCAGGACCTCCTCATAGAGATTCATTGAATCAATGCATCTCTATGAGGAAAATTCAGCGTCTCCATGCAGAGCGTGGCGACGCTGAACAGCAGGGCTGCTTACTGTGCAGCCTTTAGCCAGGAAGCCCCTCCCAGTGGCCATCTGAGGAGTGGCCACTTGAAGGTGTCCCTAAGGGCAATGTAAAAACTGCCTTTTCTCTGAAAAAGCAGTGTTTACATGAAAATTCCTGAAGGGATCTATTATACTCACCAGAACAACTACATTAAGCGGTGGTTGTTCTGGTGACTATAGTGTCCCTTTAAACAATTAAACAACAAAGAAAGCTACAAAATGCATATAACCTTTAGCATAGCTCTATAAATTGCTGATTTAGTACTCCCCCTTTATAGCAAAACATATCCTAAAAAATGTAGACTGCTGGACATGTAACCAGACTGGTCTGGGGTCCACTCACCTAGACAAACAGAATGACACACTTTGAGATAATTTTATTAATTCATTATTTATTTATTGTTTGAATTTCTATGGTTTCGTGCAACTAATCAATAAGGACCAATGTTGAGAAATTATTCTAAATGATTCTGATGTGAATCCTAGTATTTTTATGAAAATTCCATAATCCCATCATCTGAGTTCCTGGGGATTAAAATTTTAGCAATTTATTTCTTAGCAATGAGAACACTCTGGTTTCAACAGAGTTAACAAGTCTTTCTAATAATTTGGCTCTTATCAATTTCACAGTGATGGCCTTCATTTTTGACCCATTCATGCAAGCATTTTCAGATAGAAGGGTGTGTGTGCTTTTAGCAGAGGGCATTAGTAGACCCACCAAACAATATAGCCACAATTGAGGTTATCTCCACGCCTGAGTCTGCAATATGCAGCTCTGCGTGAGTTACATTGGACAACATGCAGTTAACAAACAGCACAGAAATTCACAAAGACCTAAAGAGGGGCCATTACCTGAAGCTCAGTTGTACACTTTGTCTTAACAGAAAGGCAGTTCTGACAGCAGGCTTAATATGAGAGAGATGATAATTTATCCAGGGACTTAGAAAGCCAACTCGTCAGACACAGTGAATTACCGCACGTCGTCTGTTCATAATATAGATAACCATCGGAACATGGTACTACCAGTGACAGTAAACCATGTGAAAAGCTTAAACTCCACCGAACAAACAAGACATAGCTCTCCTCTTATCCTTCATTTGCATCACAGTCAAACAACAAACCATATCAATGAAAGAACAAAATACTCAATGCAATTTTAACTTCTTACTTGCCTTGTATTATACCCACTATAAGTATTAATTTACACTTTTAATATGGCATCTTTCTAACCCAGAAATCATGCCAAATCACTTTGTTAAAGAGAAAAAAAACAAAATACTCCAAATTGGTCTTTATTTTTCCAGAGGTAACCACAGGATACAGAACCTGCACAAAGATTATGAAAAATGATTGCTTATTGTGGAACCTCTAATAACATATTGTTCCAGCCAAATATTCCTAGTATCCTACAATTTACCCCTAATGTTAGTCTATCATTATACATAACATGCACTATAACATTCTAAATATAATCATTTTAAAATAAGTGGTTTTACGGTGCCACCCTAGGAGAGACACACAACAGGTAACAAAACAGTGTTCTTATGTGGTAGTGCTAGAAATAAGATAAAATTAATCCTCTGCTAGGTTTGCTGGAGATTAACGGTGCTCACAGTCATAGGACTGAATGCGCTACAAAGCCATGTCCAATACAGAAAGAAAATGGATTTTTATAGACAAGCCAGAATACTTCATTCCCAACATAATTCAGACAGTGTTGGTTTGTAAGAAGCGTGCCCTGTAAATAGAGGAGGTAAATGAGATCGGAACATTGGTATACACTTCTGGCAACAGTTCACAAGTAGCATTACACCAGAGGACAATAAAAAAAATAAAACAAGGAGAGCAAAACCTAGGACAGCAGACAAGGGCCCTGCAAATCTGTAGCAAAAACTGATCAGATAGAAAGGACAGGATATCCAGTTTAATCATGTGACTCATTTGACCAACAGTTACGGTAATCAACAGATACATACATTTTATTTACATGCACGCACACAAACACTTATGGAAACATTCATAGACCACTCAACCTATACCATTATGAATCCTTATTCCTTATAGACACATACACACAAAGACTAGCATTTGCTTTAGTACTCTAATAAGTCATCAACGGGATGGCCTTACTTTGGAAACCAAATCTAAATTCATGTTTTATCTTAATGTAATATTTATTTTTCCTTATGCAAGTAACACTGCATTTTATTTTTATAGTCTACACTGGTTTAAATAACTATCCAACTTCCCTGGGAGTTTTCAGTCGGCTCAATCAGTTCACACAGGATGAATGCTGGCGCAAGCAACTTGGGCTTGTCGTGTTCTCATTCCTAAAATGAACTATTGTGTTTACAGTCAGCGTCCCATGAGGATCATTTTGTCACATTCTCTTCTTTAGCTATCACCACTTCATTTATTCTCATTTGCCTGGGAGCCCAACTGGAGAAGGTGTGATCACAGTTTGTTCTGATATCTCTGAGCACTGACTGAGAGATAAGATGCTATTTACCAAATCAGCAGAGGGTCTCTTCAGAGAAATGGGCACACTGCACAGATACACTATGAATTTAAATACGGTAAGTAAAATCTCTTAAAGGGACAACCACACAAAAGAAAACAAGCCACCATAGAAATAATCATGGAGTAATACTTTGATTAAATTCAAATATTTAAATGCAATACATTCCTTGACAGTGCATTAATACCAAAATTTTCCATTAAAAAAAACAAAAAAAACAGTTCACGCAAATGCGGCCAGATGGCAGATCTAGTTTGCTATGCTTACAGGCAGATTTAATTACCATAACCACTAAAGCCCACTGAAGTATTTATGATACTGAAGTGCCCTGGTGTTGTACAGGGTAAGTAGTCAAAGTGTTTGCAGACAGTTTTGGAACTTAATAGGGGTCTGCTGGGTTCCTTCCACCACTTCTATGCAGGAACTTCTGTTAGCTTCATTGAGATAAGCTCTGCAATGCATACAGGGCTGTAACATTTTTAAACATCTACTTGTCAAAAGGACTAAAGTAAATCTACTTGTCCTGACAAAAAACCTATTTGAATTAAAACAAAAATTGGGGCTCCTGCAGAGAGTCCTGGGCACGCCTGGCACCAGAACCACTTTACTTAGTTTAGTGGGTAGATAGATTGCTTTGAGAATTCCTTTAAAGGGACATACAAAAATAATGGATTTACTATATATAATCATTATTTTCTCCACGTTACTATGCCATGGAACCCTAGCACATAATGCGAGTCAGCATAGACCGTGTTCTGGATAGCTTTTAATTGTGAACCATGCTGTCTTAGAGATTGCATTAATATATGCTCTCAATGGATATGTGCTTGCACACAATAATAATTTCTGTGAATCTATGCCAACAATGGAGGAATTTATCTGTGAAACTCTGCTGACAGCTGAAATCCCTGAACTGTGAAGCAACTCATTATTTGCTTCATTGATTCCAGGAGAAGAAAAGTGATCAGACAAGAAGGGGTTAAAACTTTAGCAAAATAATGTTGAAAGCAGAGCAGGATAACCTGGTCAGTCAAGGTGCTGTGCAATTATTGTAACTCCCCAGGTTAGATAGATGTTGCTAACTTGCTATCATTATTACATCATCAGCCCTAGATTCAGCAATGCGCCATGAGTCTAAGCCATTTGCACTTTTATCAGTTTTCCAGTGGCCTGGACTCCAGCCACGGTCTGTGCTATTGTATATCATTGTTGTGACCTAATTGGGTCTATTTTCACCTAGTGCTGCAATGTAAAATGTTGCAGTTCGAGAGAACTGCAATGTTTACATTGCAGCTCTAAGTCTGCCCTCAATGGATGTCTACCAGACAGCCAACAGGGGTGCTTCCAGAATCCAAACTGACTTTTGGTCCGTTATCTGACGCTGGACGTCCTCGTGCTGTGCACGAGGACCTCCGTCAGATTTTCCCCATGGGAAAGCACTGAGTGCTTTCCTATGGGGAGGTCTAATGCGAGCACGCAGCCATTTCCGTGCATGCGCATTAGGTCTCCCCCGCCGGCTGACCGCCAGCAAGGAGTGTAGGCGGAGCCTGACCCAGCGCAGAGGGACATCGGCACTGGATTCAGTAAGTGGCTGAAGGAGTTTTAAAAGGGGACCTATTAACCCTATAGTCCCAGGAAAACGGCTCTCCTTTCCTGGCACTATAGGATCCCTTTAAAAAAGTTCCTACAAAGTGCCTTGAATATCCACAACAGGGGAACTTATACATTGCTGGAGGGAACCTGCCAGTATAAAAAGGTGATTTGTTCCAGCCACACTTAATAGCTGAAACACATCAGTATCTCCATGTTCAACCACAGTAAAGTGAATTTAGAGACATGGGAGTCTGGAGTACTAGAATTATATGGAAATTGATATATAGCATTATAGAAAGTGGTTCAAATACAATAATACTATACTTGTAATAACATTTCCCATAAAAATATGACTTTGCTCTGTGCCACTGCTTGTAAGTCCCTGAAACAAGCAAAGAAACATTCTTACTAGATATTTCTGCTTATTGCTTTCTGCATTTTCAGGGGAATCAAATTACACTAAACAAGAAACCTTTTAAAATCTAAAGCTGATGACTCCTGTTCTTCACTAGGGATCAACCGATTTTCGGTTATGCCGATATTCAGTTATCGGTATCAGCTATAATCTTGCCGATAGAGTCCAAAATGTGCCCCCCAATCTGTCCTCTCTCCAAGTCTTACGATTCACAAGCCCTGGTCGTCAAAGTGTTCCAGTCGGTTACCGCGGCTCCGCAAGGCAAAACAGCGTGCAAATCACAAGACTTTTAGAGAGGAGCTGGAGACCCAGGCATAAAGTAGTGCTGTCTGGCTGTCGTCTAGTCTGCCCTGCCGCTTTTGTGCCAATTGGTTTGCCAATTTTATCCTTCTGGTCTGTAAAAGGTCATCTTCTTTACTCTAATAAACACAGTTACTCAGTCAGTGGGAGGGGGGGGTAGGAGGGAGTGGTGGTGGATATGGTACTATATGATAAACTATGGGTATATATTGGCACTATATAATAAATTATAATAAAGCCATTGGTAGTATATTGTCACTATACAATTGATAATAACAACCCCCTCGCCCAGGAAAGCAAACTCTTTTTCCTGGCACTATAGAATCCCCCTCTGTCAAGGAACCCCCCACCCCACCCTGTGGTGCAGAAGGGGTTAATAACCCCTCCTGTCACTTACCTGTTCTGGGTCCAGCACAGATGACCCTCAGCGCTGGCTCATCTGCGCGCACGCTCCTTCCCCACGGGGTAGACCTAATGTGCGAATGCGGAAATAGCCGCGCTTGCATTAGGATTTCCCCTATAGGAAACGCATTATTCAACGCTTTCCCATGGGAATATCGGTATAGGTAAGTAATCGGCTATTGGCTTGAAAGTTCACAGATTATCGGCTCCAAAAAAAAAAATCAAAAAAAAAATCAATAGCTGTCAATCCCTAATCTTCACCTAATCAGAGTCTATTCTGTTTTTTCCTTCTTAAAATTTAAATGTTCATAAACTAGAAAAATGAATCGGCAAATATATTACCAAATTTTGAAGTGCCTGCAGCAGAATAAGAGGTATGAAGTTCAGGATATTTAAAAGGACATGAGCCTTTTTTCTTTTCCGGTTTTAACCTTCAACAACAGAGGATGTGCAGGCACTACCATTTAAAAATCACCCATGGGAGACATAATCCATTGCATCTGGAATAGCAGTTATTATTTATCCCTTCCTCTAATGTACCAGAGAGGATAAGCTATGCTTTGCTATCAGCTGCTCACTTACAAAGGATGGGTACATTAGAAGCACTACTGAGCTAGAACTCCTAATCATGATGTATCCATACATTGTACCCCAATAATAATAATAATGTTTGTGTACCGGCTTCCTTCAGTATACCGCTTCTCTAGTGTAATGATGGCTACAAAGTATGGTTTTGCATTTTACAAATGAATAATACATACATGCAAAATCACAAACTGTACGTAGATCTCATTTATAACTTTAACATGATACAGAGGCTTGCAGTGTTACAACTCTTAACCTGCCTTGGTCGGTACATCACAGCTTTGGCTATTTCAAAGTATCATTGCCAACCTAGCCACATCCATTGAGCCACAGTGCCCAGTTACCTTGTCTAACCGTTGCCAATTGTGAAACTGTAACAGTGATCTAGATAGTCAGTCTGCAGACAAACCTAGGAATGTCTCATCAAGCTGACTAGTCAACTAAAAAATTATTTTTAAGAGTCCCTTTTGTTTCCTCTCCAAGTTATATTTTGTCAAAAATGGCTGAACTATAGTTTTCTTAGTTTTTTTCTTTTAAAATAAATTGGATAGCAAAGAGTTGCTACTGTATAATAACAAGTTGACCAGTAACAATCTGGTGTGTTTCTCCCATTTTAGTTCATTTTGAAAATTCGTGAAAAAGCATCCTAATAAAATAAAAAAATAAATAAAGATGAAAGATCAAACCAAATCTCTCTAGGCATAATTATTTAGAATATAACCCCTTCAGGCACTAAGGATTATGTAATACCCTGGGGATAATATGCTATTTGAGTCAGCAAATAGAGAAGAATGTCCTCACCAGTACTAGTGGTATCATAATTATAAAGAATAAGAAACACATAAGAATATTCACAGCAAAGCAGGGGTAGGAAACCTCCAGCACTCCAGATGTTGTGAGCTACATCGCTACTAATACTTTGCCAGCATTATGGTAGTATTAGAATTCTGTGCCTACAGGCACCTAATATATAAATATCCGACCCTGCGTATATTAGTTTAATTCTCCACTAGATTCATAAAGGGCAATGGACTTGATTGGTCAAGAATATCCCCCTTTTTCTCACAGACAACCTATGTGGGTGCTTTAAAAAGTACTTATGTTCAAGGTCACGGTCTTACTTCAAAGAGAAAGGGTTTTTCAGTGAGTTATGACAAGTTTGGTAAGACTTGATTTTAATGTTTCTGTCCACCTTAGAACTCATCCAACTGCAGCTGTCAGCACTTTAACACATCAATAAAGTCAAAAGGACTTGTTCCAATTGTTATACATGCCAAGGCCATGAACCCCCCTCTGTTATGGTTCATAGATGAAGTGATGTCTTGAGAAATGTCCAAAAAATTTTTCTCTCTCTCACACACACACATCTTATTCAATCACTTTTTTTTTTTTTATGAACTTTTAAGAAAACTCCTCTGCTTCTGTTTTTAGGGCTTACCATTGGATTACACCTGGTTGTACCCGAGGGCAACGTTTCTCTTTATGCGGCCCTTATTCACAGAAATGGTTTGGAATATCAGCTAGTTTACTATTGCACAGACGTAGTCTTTCTTTTAAAATCTGTTTCATATAGTTGATTTTGACCATTACTACTGTGGTCAAACTAACCCAATTTCTCAGCCACAAAGGCTTGTTTTATAAGCACACATAATGCCTCCTACCAAGAGATCACAGCAACAAACTCCAAATGCAAAGGTCATACCTAGACTCACCTGTGCACCCTTCATTAGCTCTCTTGTGCATGACCTCACAGTGTAGAACACATACCTGATCATAAGCAGCCTAACATCTTTTAGATTGACTATGTTTACACTTTCCTTCACAGTATGTGCTTTATGGACGGCTACAATAACCGTCAAATTAAAACTCCAATGTGTCGGAGAACAAAGCTTACTTCTGAACTATTCTGTCAATGCTTTATTAACTGCATTTGTGAAATGAAGCTATCTTTGGTGACAAGAGTGCCAACATTTCCCAACCCCTCTTATATCCCCATGTACTAACCCACATGGGTAAATAAAAATACACGATAATTTTACCAGGCCACAAATTATCTGCAAGTCAATTTTAATTAAGATCCCTCTTTGGATATAGATCCTGGATGTTCTTACTGTGGCCTTGGAATTTGCTGTACAACAGCAACTCGATCTTCCAAGCTGCACCCATGAACAAGGCAGGAAAAATAACCAGTTTTTCATGTTCAGTGAATGAATTACACATTAAGTGTTCAGCTTTGATAACACTGTAAAGCAGGATGTTTCAAATTATGCCGCCTTTCAATCCTGTGAAGCATGTTTAACAGCAGTGATGGTGAACCTCTCTCTGTCCCCGCAGCTGCTGAGGACTACATTTCCCTTGATGGTTGAATGGCCGAGTAGCATGGGAAATGTAGTCACAAAACAGTCACAGCATTTATAAACACAGCCCCTCCTTTTGAATTTTAACACACGCACAGGATTAAAATCATATACTTATTTTCTGTCTCCAATTAAATGCAATGTTCCGAATGTGTGTTCTTGCTTTAATAAAATCATTTAAAACATATTCCACTCTGTATCAGAGACTACTGGAGCATTGGGAATGTGTATTTATGGTTATAGTCTCTTAAAGAAAAGCTAGAAATATGATTAAAGAGATTCAATAGTGCCAGGAAAACAAGCCCGTTTTCCTGGCACTAAAGGCTCCTGGAGTGCCCCCTCCCTCGGGGCCCCTCTTTAGCCACTTACCTGAATCCAGTGCCGATTCAGGCTCCGCCCACGCTCCTCCCCCTGCAGACATCAGCCAGCGGGGAGACCTAATGCGTGGCTATGGCTGCGTGCGCATTAGACCTCCCCATAGGAAAGCATCTAAAACGGGAAGTCCGTGAGGACGTCCAGCGTCAGATAACGGACCAAAAGTCTGTTTGGATTCCGTAAGCCCTCTAGTGGCAGACTTAGAATTGCAAAAGGGACACAGCACCCAGACCACTTCAATGAGCTGAAGTGGTCTGGGTGCCTACATGTCCATTTAACAAAAAGATTTCCCTGCAGCTTAGGTTGTGTGACTATGATCATTTGGAATATCTCCTTGTACTAAACAAACTTGTTAAATATAACCATTGGCTTGAAATGATTGGTTCATGGACAGACTAAACCGCATAATTACCTACACTTTACCTTACCATCTTTAATAAATGTTCTTCATTCTCAAAAATACAGTAGGTCATACTTTTATTTTGGACATCACTGAATTAATACAACAAGGGACAGTACAGACAGCAGTTAACCCGTGTTGTAATGAAATAAATGGGATATGCAAATATTGGCACTAAATCGATCAAGGCAAAATAATTAAAGATCATCTTTAAAACGAAATAATTTGCTGCAAATCTATCATTTGTAGCATCTACAGTAAGTCCTTATTCCGTTTTCAAAGTTAAAGCAGACATTATCCAATAAATCAATGACAGCGTGGTTTCACTTTGCAAGACACCAAGCTGTGGTGTGTATGCAGCTCCTCTACTTTTTGCAAAATGCCGCAGTTATGAACATTAGAATGAGGGGATATAGGTTCAGGAGAGCCCCTTCCACCATAACATAAGGTACATAGGTTGTTATTGTGTTTGTAGTCTCGTAATTAAGA